>NW_020450770.1:0-146677 GCF_003343035.1 Apteryx rowi
AGCCACTCCTAGCTGGAGCTTTTCCCACGAGCTTTTCCCAGGAGAAGTCAAGGCCTCCTGCAGTTGTCCTTGCCTAGCTTCCCCTTTCCTGTTCACAGCGATCACCTTCTAGGTCCTCGGGGGTCCTCAGAAAGCCCACAACTTCCACAAGATCCTCAAGTTCTAGTCAGAGCCCAACCACTGCTGCGCAAACTGCTGCGTCTGTTCRCTGCCTCTGTTAGCTGCGCTCTAAAGGTCAGGCCCAAGTGGTATTAGCTGGAAACTGTCCTGAAAGTCTATTGAAGTTACTAAATTCATATAAATTCATATAAATTCATATAAAAATGTGTTGTCGTCTTTCTTTTAAGCAAGTTAAGATGATGATCCTGAACATATTTTATTTTGCTTTCTTAAAAGAATAACTAGGTCACTTTCTGATTTTTTTCCATCTCACTAATGGAGGTGAACTAGTCATTTTAACTGTGCGTTGTTTGTGGGCTGTAAASAAGACATAACAATATAATACCTGTTACAAATGAAAAGAGTATATTTGTGTATTTGAAATTCAAATTAATTTCTATTCATAACTAACAGCTGAGGTTGTATTACATAAAGGTATATTTTTGGATTGGCAGAAAATAATCTCACACTTCCTTCCTTCTACAGTTGAAGGAACTGAAATTTCAAAATTCAAGTCACTTAATAGTTGCATCATTCTGTGATGATTTGGCATTTGCACCATAAACCACTAGAGAAAATCCTCTGGCAAAAACATCAGCTATCAGTAGTTGCTGGTTGTGACCTTTAAAAATGCAAGCACAAGTACTCTCTACCACTATTGCTGCTCTTCTTACAATTTTAYATTATGTATAATTCAGGTATTATACTAGACACTGATAATTTTGTCAGTTTTCTGAAAGATTATTTCATTGAATGATGCTGCAGGTTTTTCTTGTAGGATGAACCGTACAGTCATGAAGTATATGCATATATAACCAAAGTTATATGCGTGCAGTCAGAGATGGAGAGGGGTGCTGGTAAGAAACTTGCTCCCACAACTGGTGTTACAGCCATGCTGGAGGTTGTGGGGATAAAACAGAAAAGGTGGGAAAAAATACAGCTTATTCTTCAGAAGTTTGTGCCACTAGCTTTTGTTGGAACTATTCTGTTTCTCATTAGCTTGCATGTTGTGTTAGCAGAATGCAAACAGAAAGCAAATTATGAATAAATGTTTTCTCCATCTTGATAGATTTGGTGAAGCTTCTACTGGCTTCGTGTACAGGCATGTGCAAATAGAGCCAATGTAAAAGCATAGGTCGTTCACACAGCAAAGACTAAATATGACCGAGGCAGGTCTATTAATAGTAGTTTGCATGTCATTTAAAAATTGAGTCACTGTAAACACTTTTTTAGTACCCTGTCTATAGGGCTAAATCTCTGTGAGTTTTGTATCATTAAATTATCTAGCTAGTCTTTTCGTCTCCTGATGCAACAAGGACTTACTTGAATTTCTGCTTTTTTAGTGGAGTTTTGAGCATCTAGGTTTTTGAGAACTAGTGTTTGCCAGTCTTTACTGAGGTCAAATGTCTCAGAGTTTGGAATGAACCTTTTTTTACTTGTTCTGAAAGCTGATGGGGTGATGTGAATGCAACCTTAACAACATTAGTAGTCTAGAATTGCTAAAGAGGCCTCCATTGATTTCTGTCCCCTGTCTTTACCCCTCCTTCCCCTGGACTCTTCATTCTTTTCTGTTTTTACAGAATCGTATGCTAACCAACAAATTGAAATAAAAGCTAGATGTAGTTGRAACTTGGGAAAATTTATAGTGGTATACTGTTATGTGCGTGTGTATTATATAAAAGATGAAATCTCATTTAAATATATTTTACATATAAAAATAACATTCCATTGCTTTGCAGCTCAGTTAGTTGGATATTAGCACAAATTGAAAGAAAATAAAAGTTTCGGAGAAACAATAGCTGTTAAATTTCTTTTTCTGTAGAAGTCTGTATCAAATATACCAAAACATTTGAAAATGTACCCCAAAAATTGAGAATCTTAAGTACCCCGTTTGAGGGCAGGGGTTATTTTTTTTTAAACTTAGATTAATCCAGGAGATGGAATCAATATCTTTGATCCTGTCTACAGTACAAATCCAACTTCTCTGAACTCCAGTTCAGAGAATGTTTTAACTGCTTCATCTGAAGGGCCAAAATCCCAAATATCAGATCACTGAGTACCTTTTTTTTTTTTTAAACACTGCCACAGTTTGTGCAAGACCTATAAAAGAATTTTTTAACCTGACAATTATCTTTGCGCTTATGTAAAGCACTTCAATATCATACATGCTGTCACTGTCCTGCCATTTTATATACCGCAGGTATAATTCTAGACTATTGTAACTGATAATCAGGAAGCATATATGCCCATTTAAGTATTTACTGAAAAACATTTTTTTATAGAACAGTAYTCTTCTAAACTTAGAATGGAAAGTCCATTAGAAAAAAACATACAGTAGGGATGTGTTTATAGGTAGTCMTGAAAGTGATGAGCTCCTATCAGTTGTCTGCATTGTCACTGAAGGCAGACTTAAGCTGTGAAAACTCTTGGGTATTCTAGAAAACTGAAATATCTGTACATATATGTAACTCTAGAGGTAGGTTAAATCCTTTGTGGTCCTAGTTGATCATCCGAACTCTTTTAAGACTTTATATTTTCTTTCCATGCTTTAAAAAGTCTCTTGTGGCTGGAGCTTGTGATCTGGGGTTTTGACAGTTTGTCTGGCAAGGGAATAGTTTTGGAAAGGCTTCTTCAACCTTATGCTGACAATCCAGACCTTGAGCATAATCAGATTATTCTATTAGTTCAATTAAATATATTATTGGAGAGAAAAACCCATACAGCAACATCCAGTGTACTTCATCATGAAGTGGTATTTTCACCTTTGAAATGTTTGAAATAGCTAACAAATTTCATCTTAATTCTCTGATACTGTGTGTGTGGGGGGGGGTTGCTTATTTTTCTTCCTTCCTTTAATGAAAAGTAACTAAGGAATATTTTTGATATACCTGAATATACCTAGGGGTTCAGTTAACACTATCTTTTTGTATGTATGCAGAAAACCTTTTTAACAGTGGGAGGGATATCCAGTTATGTTCAGGGTTATGTATTGAGAATACCTTCTGAAATACTTTGAAGTATGGATGAAAGATTAATATGGRAACTGGGGTTGGAAGCAGAAATGAATGCTTGAATTCAAATATATCATGCTCTTAATTTAATTCTGCTGGTATAACTTACAAGCCCTTTTCCATTTGTTACATAACTAGTACAGCCTTTGTTACCTCATCTCTTAATACCTACATATGTACATGACCTACATGTGTGTATTCCCTAATACAAAATTGGCTAGTAGTTTTGTTTAGTTCTGTTGCACACAGTAGATAATTTGCTTTTTCTTTACTAATAGGGTCTGGTCTTACAAAAGAAAAACGAAGACATCGATCACACAAGTTCTTGCGTCTCAGGGTTGGAAAACCTATGAGAAAAACATTTGTTTCCCAAGCAAGTGCATCAATGCAACAGTATGCACAGAGGGATAAAAAGCACGAGTACTGGTTTGCCGTTCCACAAGAACGGTAAGGAGATATATTGAAAAATACTGATTTTTACAGTCTGTCTTTATCAGCTGCTTTTTTCCTCTTCACTGATCATAATTGTTTTTCAGTGACTATCTAAAACAACATAAAAAGGGGCCAACTTCCATTTCTGGAGGATCTTATATACATCAAATTTCTCTTGGGTTAGAGGCAGAGAAAGACATTTTATTTAGTGCCTTTAGATGATAGTGGCATGCCCCTCTTCCCCCCCCCTCCCCAACATAGCCAACATTTCTGATGGCAGTGTGCATGCAGAACAGAATACCTGGGGAGAAATTCACAGGGAACCTCCTCTTAATCCTAACTTGTTAGATAAGGTCACCAACCAAGGATGTTGATGCTTGGCTTGTACTTAACAGCTGAGTACCTTCTTACCATACCAAAGCTTTACTAAGTTTTTTGCAGGTTCAGTCAATAGCTTTTTGTGGTATTTGGGTTTTTGTTTAATCTAGTTTCCTGACAAGCTCCTTAAGAAGAAAGTGTAAATATGAATTAAGGAAAGATTGAAGTAAGCGKTGTCTGATAAAGGAAGCAAGTTCAACAGCAAAGCTTTTCCTCGTCATTATCTGTGCCTGCCATTACTTGGAAGCTTTAAAGAGAACTCTGTTGTAGTTTCTAGAGCCAGAGTTCAGAAGAGGTAGGTAGGGTTGCTTTGTCTTTTCATCTTTGTATATGGAACATAAAATTTTTCCAGGAAGTGAATTAAACATATATCTACTGGAAAAACATCTAAGTTTCAATGATTCAAAGAGATGGGATAGCCACCATCACCCTCTGAGAAGGTGTTGGATTTCTGAAGTCACAGTTTCCTAGAAGTGTGTATAAAAAAAAAAAAAAAAAAAGAAAAAAAACCAAGTTGAATGTGGATTTCTAAGTATTAGATCTAACATCCTTATCAGAAGAGCTTAAAAAAAAAAATCTGTCAGATGTCATCTTGTATAAATATCTGAACACAGTGATCAAGTCACTTTTCAATCTTTTGTTTTGAGCTGAATGGCATAGAATGTCCAGTTGGGGCACTGCAGTTGAGGACAGATACAGATCAATTGGAGAGAGTCCAGAGGAAAGCAGCAAGACTAATTTATGCCTAGAAAGTGTAACATAGAAGTAAGTGGGGCTCTTTAATCTAAAAGAGAAAAATCAATGTCAAACAGAAAAGTCATGACATGTTTAAGTTACCTGCAACAAGAAAGGCAGTAGTATCTTTTTCATATCCACTGTGAATGGAGATGAGTAGTGGACTAAAAAGATATCAAGATAGCTGAGTTTTTCAACAGGAAGAATGGAGTCCATGCTAGCACATCACTAACCTACTTTTAAACGTTATACCCTCCAAGTGGTGAAGATCTTGTGATTTCTTGATGCAAATTCCCATCAGTAATTCTGGTATAGATAATCCTGTTTGGGCCAGATGACCTCTTGTGGTTCCATTCCACTCCATTTTTCTTGTTCTATTCTTACCACACTCCATTTAAAGACAGCCAAATGCTTCCTCTATGACAATGACATCTGGATCACTTGATTAAAAGGATTAATGTCTCAAGTGTTATCTTCAGCATAAAGCAGAAGTTACAGTGTCACCAAGTTTAAAAGAAATAATTCATAGCTTATCAGCCGGTATCTGATCTCACTGGTCTTGGCTACACCTATGAATGGTTTGTGTCTTTAATTGCATGGGAATTAGTTATCGAGTCTGCATCCATCCAACATGTGTCCTATTGATTCTGTAAACTAAAAAGATCAGATCACACATAATGGGTTTTTTCCTGTTTGTTTTCTTAATTCAGTGTTAAGCTTGCTGAGTTTTGCTCTGTAAGGTCAAAAATACTTAATGTCAACACACTTTTCTTTGTCAGCTAGGAGTGAGGAAGAGAAGTGTAGGCATCTGGCAATCTTGCTTCCTTTCAGTGTTCTTGATTCCAGATGAACCAGTCTGGGAAGGAATGTTCTAGAGTTCCTTCAGCATCCCTTTTTTATATACTTGTTCTAAACTGCTACAACTATATATAAACTTCTAGTTTGTTTAAAAATTCCTGGTTTTAATTTTCCTACTTCTTGTAAGACTTCTCTGATGCTGATAGAATTTATTTAGACCTATACATCTGAAATGTTTTGTCCTTTCACTGTTAGAGGAAAAATTCATGTTTTCTTTTTTCCTATTTTCTTTTATGAATATCACCCAGAAACCTTCAGTTTTAAGTGCCCTGACTTTGAATGACTGACCCACTTCAGAGGCTTTGATACATACCTGTGTACTAAATTCTTGTAGACAGAGGCACAGGAAAATCATAGCTGCATCTTTGTGAGCCTTTTGCTGCTCTATATCACTATTCTTCCAGTATTTAGCTTTCTAGGAGTTTAGTAAGGAGATGAAGAAGGTCCAGATATTGTTCTGTGTGCTAATTCAGAATGCAGATTCACTGTAATGAAGGTCCCTAAAGAAAGATGTAAGGAAGATTCAAACTCTTAGTAAGCAGGAGGCCACAAAGCCTTATTAGTCCTGAAGTGTCTTTTACACAATGAAGAGATACTAGTGGATTTACTGGGCATCCTTCTTCTAAAAGCTCTGCTTGTCCACATGCACAGAATGCTTAAACTAGTACAGACTAATGCCTATTAGGCTTGTAAATAACTTTCTTTTGGGAGTTGGGGCATTTTGTTCTTCCAAACTGGAGAACCATGCCATTTCTGGGAGATGACTTAAATGGAGGTAAATTCAATGCTAGTACTTACTGTAGTACTACAGTTAGGGTAGTTTGTAGTTTGGTTTGCTTGTGTATATACACGTTTTTCGGTCTTGTTTCTCCTGTAGTAATTCTCAATCTGTATAATTTTGTGTCTTGAGATTGTGCGGGTTTTCTTCAGGGGAGGGGGAAATGAAGACAAACACTTTCTTAATTCCAGTTTTGTATACCTTATATGAAAATTTTTATTTTAAAATGAAATAACAACTCTGAACACTTTCTCTTGATTTTGGAGGTTATTTCAGTTGTAAGCAGAGAGTTTTCCAATAGGACACTAATGGTGGAAGGACTGTGTGAGTATATGAAAAGACAGCTGGTCAACTGCTACCTTATGTTTTTCTTTTCCTGTAGTGTCAGCTTTGTATTATAACTAAACAATGAACAAATAATATAATGACTAGSTTTTTTTCAAATATATCACTAATAATCTAGTTTTTAAAAAGTATTTTAACTTTAAATATTTCATAATTGTTAGACAAGGTCTGAAAGAGCAAAAACTTACCTTTTCTTTTCTGTATCGTTATTTGACTTCTCTAGGACAGACCACTTGTATGTCTTCTTTATCCAGTGGAGTCCAGAGATATATGCAGAGGATACTGGGGAATCTATTCGAGAACCTGGATTTATAGTGATAAAAAAGAATGAGGAGCCTGAAACTAGTGAAGAATCTACTACTGAAGATGCTGCTAAGGAGTGGGAGGTAAGGAAGAACACTGTCAAAGATGGCTTTGTGGGGTTTTTTTTGGTTTTTTAAGATACTTGAAAATACTTAACACTTTTTAACTATATTCTTATGAAAAATTTAAAAAATGCTGTATTAGTATGTTTACTATAATCATGATTGTTTAATCTGTGCCATTCTAATGCTTTGCTCTAACATCAGTTCCAGCAACATTTCACAATTGCAATTTGCTACATACAAAAAGGACTTGTAACTTAAAACTCAGAGTTGAAAGGAGTTAAAAAGAGTTGTAACTTATCTCAACTCTGAGTTTTAACTTTGATAAAGCAGACTTAGTTTTCAGTCAAGCTCTGACAGTTCTGCAGTTTTTATGTCCATATGTAAAATATTGAATATGCATTGATATGTCTCAAAACAAGGATGAAACTGCAAACAGGGAAAGTAATATATTAATGAAAATATTTTTCTAATATTCTAATAAAGGTTTTATCAATTAACTTCATAAATATATAAAATGCTGTTGCATTGATTAATATTTTAGTAATTAATATTCTGTAACTGAAACTATTCTGTAACTGAAATTATCTTTCAAATTTCTTTTGTAACAAGTACATTACTCCCATGTGAATCTGTGTCCACTGTGTTTATATGGACACATCTTTACACATCTACATGGTTTTGTTTTTTAGTGTACATACAGTTAAAGCACTTGTAGTTCTGTGCGTTCAAGTTTGTTGGTTCAAACTTTGATTCTTGTCGTATATACTGTAGGAGTATCCATCAGCATTGTTTAACTTGAGTCTCAGGATAGCAATCGCAATCTCTGACTGTAAGCCTGTTTTTTTTGGGGGGGGGGGGTTGTTTTTTTTTTTGTTTTTCTTGGAGTATGTTGAAATTAGAGATCTGTTATACTTTTGCTTTTATGTAGAGTATAAAATCTTAAATTGTAGTAGCCTAACCATGAGTAATAGCTTTTCACAGCCCTAAAAGTTAGAATCCTAGTAGCATTCTGACTTCAAACTTCTCACTTAGTTGAAGTATTAGGCAGCAGATAACAGAACGCTAAGGCTCTGGAGCTAAATAGTTTGGCTTTGTCTTTGACTCTTCATATTCCAGTTCTCAGCATGCATGTTGCAACAGTATTGTTACCAGCAATATATCTTGATAACTCTCATTCAATGCTTTTATAAGTATTGATCTTTCAAAATTTTGCCTTCTGCAATGCAGGACAGACTGCCATGTGATCCTTATTATGGCTAAGGCACAGTATATCCTTCTTTGAATAGGCTGTTCAGTAACTTCATCTTAATCTAAATAGAGAACCATTTCCACTGAAAATATTTCATGGTGCAAAATTTTCATCAGGATTAAACACTAACTTTTCATGAGTTATTTCTGAAAGTACTGAAGGCAGTCCTCTTCCTACAGGTGTCACAATATTAGTTTTATTATGGAATGATTTCACACCTTGAACCTTTATTTAGATCTCTTCTGAAAACAGAATTGTAGAAGGCACACTTCAAAAATATGGTTTATTATTTCAATCTGTTATGTGAAAATTCTCTCAAATTTGTTTGTCTTAATGTAATCCAGAAAATGATTTAATGGGGAAGTTAGTATGATTTGTGAGATGGATAACTTGTAAACATGAAGATGTCATGCAAATACCAAAAAATATGCTAGTGTAATCTTCTATGCATTTTAACTGCTGAGTAATATGACTTCTCATTACCTTACTTAAACTCCATTCTAGCACAGATCTGAAAAAGCTGTGAAAAGCTACTTTTGTGTTTTTTTAAAAAAAAAAGAAAAGCAAGCTTCACTATTAACAGTACCAGATGCTTCCACCTGTCATTACACAACTCCATTATAGCTAGAATATGTGCTAGGAAGTATCAGTACATAGGCAGGGAACTGTAACTGCTGTTGTCATACCCATTATTCCCATGGGATTTCATTGCTTTTGTTCGGTATACTCCCTTCCTCTAATCCAATGAGCTGCTTCTCTGTCAACTCCTGATCATTATTCCAGGTAATCCAAGGCAGCAGGTGAACAGTATTTTGGAAACTTGTGTGCATTTCAGTTGTAGTATGCAGTGCTATATATATATTTTTTTAAGAGTCCTTAAGCTTTTGTATTCTTAATAGTTGTTCTTTGCATAAACTTGTTTGTTTCTTAATCTACATTTTGTGGATGCTTAGATGTGAGTGAAACAGCTGATTGTTATGTCTTACGCTTTAAAGTGTGGTATGATCAGAATGCTGTATGACAAGCTGAATAATGCGGAAGCAGCAGAGAACAGGAAATCTGGAAGTTTTTGGCTTCTTGAGACAATTTGCACAAACAGTATATAAAAATACATCAAATAAACAGTCTGCAGAATAGAAATATTTTTTCCAAAATGTTTCGTGAAAGGTTGCCTTTTTATAATATAGAAATTAGGGCAGTATTTTGTGTTACATATATTGCGTGTTACGAATTTACGGATGTGTCACTATGTATGTGTTACTGTGTATTAAAAGCATGTTTAATAGGCTTTGCTCTTGTACTGGAGGATGAGATTCTTTTGAATTCAGCAGTCTTATGTGCTATTACAATGTTTCTGTTAAATTAATCTTTGTGATGGAAGAGAGGTACTTTGGCATAGCACAATGATAATTTTCATTCTTGCTTTTACAATCGACTGAAGCAAAATCTGTGCTTTCCTTCAACTCTGTAGGGTGTTTCTTACTTTGCTCCACTTGTTTTCTACTTAATCTCCTCTTACTCTATAATTTGCAAATGAAAATTTGGAAGTGTTCACTGCTTGGAGTTATCCTTCTCTGCTCTTCTAGCTTTTCTAGTGGGAATCATGAATATGAAATCAGTGTCTGTTTCATGTATCTAATAAAACTGGTATAGTCTCTCTATTTAGAAATGAAGTAGTATCATACAACTAAATACAACTAAAACTTTTTGAGACTCTTAATTGCTTTCACTGTACCTTAAAACTTTCTGAAGAAAATTTTGTGGATGGGAAAATGCTGCTCCTCTTCCCCCCCCCCAAGCCCCCCCTTCCCCAGCTGGTGGAAGGAAATAAAGGATGGCTTCTAAAGTTAGACTTTCTTAAAGTTATCAGCAAATGAATAGTTAGCAGACTGAGAGCTGGGCCTATGGAATATCGGTCTGTGGAGTACTGGATACCCCAGAAGCTGGGTATTGCACTCTACAGCATTCTCACTTCATTAATTCTGACCTCAGCACCCTCTCCTCAGTCAGCTGAAAGGCTTTTGTACAAAATAAACTTGTCTGCCTTGTATTAAAGAAGACAAATCGAACCTTAATTCAACTGTCTTCTACGTGCCTTTTAGCACTTACCAATATATGGAACCACGTGCCTTTAACCCAACAGGATTCCTGCAAAAGATGACAGTTTAGATGGCCTGGAGAACTAAGTTAGGCACCTTCCTAATTTTCAAGTTCTTGAAGCTRTAATATAAGGAGAAAACAGCTCTTGTCAGAGCTGTACAGTACAATTTTACATTAAAAATGTTATAAGACTATAACAGAAGGATATTAAATCTAGGCATAGTACTTGTTTTCTGTTATTTCAATATACTAATGTGTGTTGAAACTACATACTAGATGCAACAATAGTTGAAGCAGCTTTTGGTTTTTTTTTCTTTGGGGCTCTTTAATAATGGGAGTTTTTGTTATAATCAGAAATATGCCTATTAATGTGATTATATAGCAATTTCATCTCTTAAAATACTCTAAGTAAATAAGCCACCAAAAATGAAACTAATGTCATTGCTTATTGATTTTTGTTTGTTTGTTTGTTCCCAGACAGACCAATACAATAGCATAAGAACGAGCTTTTGTCTTGTCAGTCAAAAATGCAGCTTCTGAAATTGGAATATTAAATTCTGGGAACAATAATCTTATTTTAAACATATACACTGTTCTCGGGAAGTGTTTGAGGGTGGCTGTCTTCAGTGCACCGCATCTATTGTTTTTCATCACAGAACTTGGTCACCTACACAGCCCACTTGTGTGAAACCAACAGGAAGTTCTAAATCAACTGTGAGCAGAAGTAATTTTTTTCCTTAGTATCTGTCTAGCTTCCCCTAGCTTCCCTTCCTTAAGAAGGAAAGAGCAGGAGAAATAAGTCTCCATCTCCTAACATAGTATTGATCAAGAACCATTCGTGTTAAATCATAGGCATTGTAGAATTCAGCATTACAACTCTTCTATCATTGAAGTATTGCAGTAGCTTCTAGCTGAAACAGAATAATGCCAGCTACCCAAACTGCAAAAATACTTTGCTTCACACATTGCATTCTGTTTTTCCTGCACAAATTTATAAAGAGTTAGCATACTTACTATCCCATTTCTAGGTTGAGATCTGGTAAGCTGATAGCTGAATATGGAATGGCAAGGGTATAAACTAGAGAATTGATTTGAGTGAAAATACGAGATTTCATATGTTGTACTGTGTGTCACTTGTTGGCTAGCACTCTACTCTCTTCTGCTTGTTTATATTCATTTTTTTGCAGACAGATCAGTTTATTAGGGGGAAAAAAAATCCTGAATAGCGATTACCTAAAGGAGGACTATGCACTTCTGCCTTAAATGTCTCTATTCAATCAATATTAAGCTAAGTAAATAAAGTTATCCAGTGTAATTGGATGCATTTTGTTTTGTTGTCTGGGCAGTTAAAAGGTTGTAGCTCTTAAGTGTGTGTTGCCATGCTGCAGATAGGCTGTTTCTGAGCTGGTACTCACTATGAACATTTATGGCAAGGCCATACATATTAACACAACAAGATGTGAGGCTCTAATGCAACTTAACAGATCAGTATGATAATCCACAGATACACAAAAAATAAAGGGGCAACTTATTTATCTTTAARGGCATGCTCCTGGGGTCAAGTGTTTTGTGTTCACTTTTTTCCTCTGACTAATAAAAATTTTGTTCCCAGCAATCTGGGAGAAAGAAGGTTAAGGGCCTGCGGTGGAGGACAGATGAGGCAGCTTTTGCAGTCTCTGCAACTGCACTGCCTGATGCTGGTCAGAGGCTCCCAACCTGCTGCCCTCCCTCCCGCGGTCTGTCCCAGCTGCAGGGCTCGCCTGAACGTCCAAACAGGCTGGCAGGAGGTCTGACTAGGAAAGTTACTAGTGCCTTCATTAACCTTAAACTTTTGCAGTTATAGTTATCTGAAAAGTTAGTTGTCAGATCTAAGCAAGCAAGTTTATTGCTCTTTCATTTTGAGTGATTCTTTCTGAAGGGGGAAAAAAAAAAAAACTTTTGAGAAGCTCTGTGAGGAACCATTTTGATCTACAGAGACTAAAACATCCAAGTAAGCTGTTTGAGTTGTTTAAGATGGGGGGGGGGAGTTCTGTGTTCTAGAATAAATTCTGTGATCATCCAGATTCCTTTCTTCCTCCCCCAGTTTTGGAGAAGTAGTGTTGGGTAGTGTTAATGAGCGTGGGTTTTTTCTTTTCTCTCTTTGAAAAGAATGATAGAATAGGCTGAGAGGGAGTTAGCTCTGTGGCCAGTTTTCTTTTTGGCTTAAAAGTTGCATCTCCACAGACTGTTAGAAATAGTTTTTCTGCATATTCTCCATTCCTTTAAGTTACAGCGATTTTTATAACTTCGATTTCATTTTTTTTCTTTTTATATAATTGTCTCATCTGAAATGGTTTTAATGAAGTCTGTCTGGTCTTTTGGTTGCTTATCGCAATATTAGCATGCTTATTTTTAGCATCTGATTTAGAAAAAAATGGATGTATGATTTATTGTTTGAATTTTGCACCATTTGACTGTGTGCATAATGTGCTATTGTACAGTTCCCTCAAACCCAGCTTTCAATGTGCCAGTGATAAAAAGTTTTTACTGGCATTCTTAATAGTTCTTGTAAGTTGGAACAAATTGATTTTTTTTTTTTATAGTTACCAACTCCTGAGAAAGCTTTTACTAAAAAGGAATGTTTTACCAGTCTGAATTACTGTATGTCGAGTTAGATACTACTGCAAGATGAGGCATTCCAGTGCACAGCATGCTGTATATGCAAGCAAGACTTGTGGTACTGCTTTTGTTTAGGAATCTTGGTTTTTAGATTGCAGTGCAATAGTATAAGTGATCAATGATTTAATCTTATTATAATGCTGCCTACTGCTGCCTGTAATTTTAGCATTAGCAAAGTTCTTGTCATAGATCTCAATGTTGATCACTGTTGGTACACTATTAAATATCGTATAAGTAGCAGCTTAGTAGCAGGATATGCATAYCCATTACTTTTACCCAGGACTCGGAGCATTAAACCCCAAACACCTAATTACCTTTTAGATTTTTAACTTGATCTGATCAATGTTTTTCATTATTGCCGTGAGGTGTGATTTCCTATTTTGTGGACTTAACAGCATTGCTTGCTAGCTTTTTCTAAGGGATGTTGTGTGTTGTGTATGTTGAACACTTCTGTTTAAATACACATCCCTGTTTAAGGGGGAAAAAGTTTGAATCATAATTCCAAAATACTTTTACTGCTGGGAATAGCATTTAACCATACAACATAGTTAGCATATAGACAAAAGGATTCACTTTGTTATTTTGTAGCTTACAAAAATAAAAACACTATAAGCTTAAGAGTTCCTGAATCTTTTAAAATCTAAAGAATTTTTTTTACTTTACTAACTACTGTGCGTCTGTGTTTGGTTGTGTTTTTTTTAACCCATTCAAGACTCTAAGAAGTAACTGACTTGATTTATATGCGCTTATCAGCATAAGTAATACAGAAACCATTATTTAATATTGAGTGCAGATTTGTTACTAGTACAGTTTGTCCATGGATATGACTGATTAGTGTAACATAATGCAAGTAGTTCTGGATTTCTGTATTTATTTGAATATTGCATAAGAAAACTGAAATTGTGCTGTATCTTTAAATATTTTAGCTTTTTCAACAAACTAGTACTCTGCAACCACCCTTGAACACAGGGAACCTTTCTTCTCTTGCACCGTCATCGCTTGGGATACAGCCCCCCTCCTGTACACTTGTTCATTTGTTCCTTGCTGTGTCAGTCAAATGTGTGCATCCAGCAAACTATCCTGTCGCCGCCGTGGGGCTCTGCCCGTGCCTGGAATTGACAGCAGGTAGACAGAATGCTTTGAATCAGCCTTGAATGATTTTTTTGGTCTTATTTTATTTTTAGAAGGGAAATGTCTCGGCTCTGGTATGGGAAGAAGGGAAGAAAGCACCAACCAGTTAATCATAAATTCACTCTGGTAATTTTCAGTATAGTCTGTTCATTTCCGTTACTGTATTCTTGTAATGTTATGGTGCATTGACAGTTTCTGGAAGTTTAAATTCTGAATGTGTAAACAGGATGGGAAGTAGCAGATCTTCATTACTTTCAGGTGCATATTTAATTGCTGATAATTGGCTACTAAACTAGTGTATATATACAAGGCTTTTAAATCATTCCATTAGCATTAGAAAAGGGTAACTACTTCGAGGATTAAGGGTTTCAGCAATTTTTTTGTTGGAGTAATGCATCCTATTTCAACAAAGTTCAATTTATAGCTAAATACTGTGAACAGTAATTTACCTTGATATTTAATCAGGAAAATATAAATCTCTGAATTGGTATTTGGTTATATCTTTTTCACAAGTTATTCTAACATATGAAAAAATAGGTCTGATAATACTTCTAAATGGATGGAGGTGAGTGTGCTATAGTCCCACTCTTGTATATACAATTTAAAAAAATCAACTGTGGAAACAGTGGTATGGATTAGACTTATGGAAGTAGCTGTTATTGTGCATTGTTTTCTTCAGAAGAGCTTAAATTTGTTGTAGAACATAAATGAAATGGGTGTTGGTGAAACTTCAAATACAGTAACGTCTTTGGAATAGGGAGGAAGTCATCTTGATATACGTCTAGTGGCTTACCAGCTCATATATGTAGAGGATATTTTTCATTTGGACTGTGCCTGCGATCAAGTTTTTACCTTCTTTGTAAGAGCTGCAGATCTATGGTTTCTGGATATGCTTTCTTGGAGATGCTGTTGACTTTTTTTAATCCTTATTTGGGGTCAGGTTACTTGCAGAAAATGAATTTGTGTTGTCATGTGGCAGTGATGTGTTCTCTGAATGTGCGTCAGTAACTATAATACTTTAGAGATAGTAATTTCTTAATTTTCCTCAATGGCTGTGGAATGTAGAATAGAGATGTAATTACTACATTAGCTCAAATATAATTGAAGCATGCCCTATGAAAGCACAGGAGGTGTGTGAAACTTACCAGAACTGGGTTTCTAAAAAAATAAAAATAACTATCTGTATCATTCAGCTTATTGAACAAGTAGTAGTATCACTTGTGTATTTCCTTAGGACCAATGCTTCACTTCTAGCCAGAGTCCCACTATGTTAATAAAAGTAGTAGTTATTAACTCTGTTACACAGAGTTTGTACTAAAGAGTTTGTGAGAAATTCCTTTGCTATGGGAGAGGTAGAGAACAGTTTCTCAAATATAAACATAAGTCAAATTAAAATATTCTTGTCTGCAGGTCTGTAGGGGTTTTCTTTAAGCGTTGTTATATCAACAAGAGATAGTCAGTGTTGTGAATCTTTTTCTTCAATGAATGATCACAATGCTAATGGGTACTTGTAACCTTCTTACAGAAGAGAGGGAAGGAGAGTTGGAATCCTTAGTTCTGTGTTAGGCAAGACAAAGTGGGAAGCATGTTATAGTCTGGCAGAATATATGAAGTGCAGGTTATTTGACTAAATGTTCCTTTAGCATTCTTCTGAAATTCAGATGGAAACACAGCTGAAGTGGACTAACATAAATAGTTGCTGGATGGAACTGAATCTTTTATTAAAATGTGGTTAGAAAGTATGCTTACTTGAAGCAACTAAGTCACCTTGGATTATTTACCTGAAAGGCCTCTGTTATGGTAGTGGGGCAAATTTAGACTGACCATTGGAGGTGTTGAACTCTTGCCCAGGATAAGAGACCAAAACCTTGGTGACTAAGGCATTATACTCCCACCTCAAAGCCAATAATGTCAACTCCCCACTTTTTTAGTAAATCTGTGTAGTGCTTACTGTGTCTCTTTATTGTAATGCAACAGAAAATATGCCAATAAGCTTCTAGAATGACAAAGCGCTTTAGACAAAAGACAGACAGTGCAACAGAACAAAGGGTGGGCTGCTGCTTTGGAAATGCCTGTCAGAACTGGAATGCTTTGCACAGCTTCTGTAGGCAGTTTAGCCAGAGGGGACAAAAACAATAGCAACTTGTTGTCTTTGGCTTTTGTATTCTTAAGATATTATATAAAGAGTTAAAGTGGTGTTGGTTTTAATAGTTTCAAAGGCTTGAGAGTCTTGCACAAACTCCAGGGTTTTTGATTTATTAGTTAACCGTAACTGGTAGATTAGATTGTGGAGGTATATTAATAGAGGCTTAAATGTGAAAGGTTTGAGTCTAGTGGTCCACCCTGTGGATGCCAAGATGCTGAGCATCCTTCTTTATTATAGAAGTGCAAGGTTTCATGAATCCAGTATTGCTGTTATAAAGATCTTCTGAAGTCAGTACAGTCAGTTTTTCCTATTAAATTTTGTACAGAGTAATAGTAATGAACTGTTGGTCCCAGTCTCTCTCTTTAAAAAAAAAAAAAAAAAAATGCAGTCCGGTACTTTCTTCTACTGATTATTCTTAAGTCTAGAACCTGGCCCTGGTACAACAGATGTTTGCCATACTCAGCGTCGATCGATTTGTTAAATCAATTAATTTCTTACTCATCATACCCCAACTGTATCTTCCATTGAATTATTAGGTGTTACAGTGTTTACATTTTGAAATATTAGGCCTCACAACAAAAGACCTCAAAGTACAGTAGTAGATGAACAGTATAAGTTGACAGAAAACAAGTGAACAGGGGAAGCTTGTATTTTCTGTGATTGTTCCTAATGGGCTACACAAGCTGAAGTTGTTCCTTAACCTTTTTGATGGAAAAGGGCCAACCTTTTCCACAGCTGGGGTGGGATTCAGTTGTTTGCTTCTAGGCATATGTAACACCTRCTTATAGCATAGCACTTTCTTGGCAATCTGAGAGAATATCTGCATGGCTCTAGTAAAATTAGAATTAGTATCTAACCTTGATCAGCCTGCTGTCTTCTGGAGAGGCAGCTTGAGGTCAGGCACTAGATGCTTTGTGTTCAGGCAACTGAACCTCATCACTGGTTTCTCTATTTGTTAGCACTGAAACTTCCTTAAATTATTTTGCAGGATAAATCAACTGGGTCTAGAAAATCTAGGTATTTTTTAGTAATGCTGATACAGGGCTTGGGGGTTGTTTTTGTTTTATTTTGACAAAWTGAGTTAAGCTGCCTGGTCTAACTCTAAGAAAATAATTTTCATAAATCTTACACATGTCAAACTTTTTTAAATATTTGCCTCTTTTTAGATAAATCAGTTCATTTGTTGGTGTTGCTGTATTTTTTAAATTATTGTGTTCTTGTATCTTGAAAATTATTTACAAAGGTTACCAGATTGTACTCTGTAAGCTTTGATTGCTCCCCTCCCCCCTCAAGTTCTCTTATTTCTGGTTCTTCCAGAACTACTTAATGTATTTGCAGTATATGTTAATTATGGCTTGACACCATTGCTGTAGGTTGAGAGCACTTTGAGACAGATACTAAATAGTCCATTGTGCAAAGCTTTGGAGACTATGCTAATCACAGACTGAATGTTGCTGTCTTGCAACATAGTTGGCCCTTCTATCACTGTTTTAGAAAACTTCTTGGTATGTAGAACATCTCTGAAAAAAGGCCAGGTGATTGGAATTCAAATAAAGAGCTATTAATTTCTCAGTCTTTTTTCCTTAAAGGGTTCCTTTTTTCCTTAAAGGCATAGGTGCAGTGGAAGACTGAACTCTACAATCACTTCCAACAATAACTTATTTTAGGTTCTATTTCAAAAAGGTATTTAGGAACATGTCTGATGTCATGAGCATATAAATAGTCTGTGATAGATGCAGCAGACTTCTTATTATGCACACTTATTTTGCTAAACTGATGTTCATATCTGCAAAGAGGCAGAAGAAAACATTATACAGAGGATTTGTCTTCTCTCATTAAAAAATCAAGTGAAACTATACAGTCTTAGATTTAACTGTTCTTAGATTATTCTATAAATGCTTATCTGATGCAGTAAACACCCTGTATTAATACATTATTGTATTGTGATGTACACTTTATATACCCCAAATACTGATATTTGTAACAGAAGACTGCTTCTGCAATACCACTTCCTTTCAAGTAGTGTGTAAATGTTTTGGGAGAAAACTAAGTTTGTCTAAAAGGCAGAGTTCGTAATTTTCTTTTATATAAAAATTTCATAACTGCATTCAATTTATGAATACTCCTTTTACTTTCACTGGAAGCCAGTTACAGCCTTTAGAAAGGGTTTGATTCTTTCTTCCCTCACCCTGGTTACTAATGAATGAGAAGTGGGCTAATTTTTTGAATAACTTCATAAATGGCCTGACAAAATTAAACTGCTTTTTATTTTTAACTAAATATCCTGGAACAAGAAGTGCAACTTTCTTGACTCTCAAGAAAAAAAATAGCTACTAATAAAGAAGTTTGCAGTTCACCTGATCTGACAAAAAATTTATTAAGACTCAAAGCAAAAATGTTCAGTTTTCATTCTCTTCCTCAGAATTTTTTTCATTTCATATTCAGTTAAGCATGAGGGTATAGATAACTGGTATTGAAGGGAACCACCTAATGCCATTACACCTTCCCTGTACTTATCTTTCAGAAGCCCTGTTCAGCCCTGATAGGGGCCCTCCCTTTCTCTAAGGAGACTATTTCAGCTATGTGTCAACTTTCTCAAAGTTCAGCTGTACTTGGTTTGAGAGCAGCAACTATACAGTTGTGTTAGCAAGTGTGTGTTAGTATGTGTATGTTGGCTGCTTTTGGTTTGGTTAAACAGGCAGAGATATGCTTCACTGATGTAAGCAGTAATTTGTGTTTACAGCTGTGCAGCAGACTGATATAACCAATAACTGAAAGGACTGGTGTGCCACCATATGTATGCCAAGCCATCTTTCCTGGACATTCAAACAGTTGTCACTGCGTTTTTACGTGTATCATTGAAGGACAAGTAAGTTACATATAGGACTTGTGAGTTCTGTTTGGTTCACTGGATATACTAGCACAGCTTCCAGGAGTAGGCACTCTGACTTAAGCTTTCAGAAAAACTAGGTTTAAAAAATTTAATTTTTTTTTAAAAGGAGAATCGTGGATCTCTCTGGTTGAAATGTTAGTGGGTAAACTCTCAGTCTGACTTACTGCATTAAATAATAAAGCTGTTGTATGTTCTGCAAAGTAGTTAACTCGCATCAGCCTGGTGCGGAGAGTCAAGCCAGGAAGCATTCATGCTACAGAGGCATGCAACTCATTCCATGTTTTCTCATCACTATTGCTATTATGAGTAGGTAGGCTAGTGTTTGATCTCTAAGGGTATATCCCCTGGCGTTTCAAACTTGATTAGCCCTTGGAATTGTTCTGTGGTAGACTGTTCCTTCCAGGTCCCTGAGCCAGTTTTGTCCTGAGGCACCCTTATCTCCTGGCTGTATACGTTCTTTGTTTTGGTCTATTCTATCCAGTGCGCAGATCAACCATAAGAGAATTACTGTTCCTGCTGCTCCCTGCATTCTTTTTGAAGCAGAATATAACTAGAGAGACAATGGAGAGTACTTTAGCAGCACTTTCTGATCCTCAAAAAGTAGCTTTGGATATCCAGGAGAATGGATGCTGATATGGCATAGTGAAGACACAACAATAATTAAAATACATAGCGAACTTCTACAGTTAGGCCTGCACTTCCAGTCCTGGGCAAAGTACCTAGATATTACAATTCTGGGTGCCTTGGTAACTTCTGTGTGAGGCCATGGACCACAATAGAAATTTGATAGGCTTGTCCTAAACCTTCAGGATACAATGAAGGAGAATACAGGAGCTGAGAACAGCATTTCTGTTACCAGCTGAAAGCAGACTACTGCATATCACTAGTTATTCCTAGGAAGGAAGATAGAGATGGGAAGCATACAGTGCTAAAGTGGTGCAAATATAGAGCAGAGTAACTTATTTTGAAAGGGATCTCAGGAGATCATCCAGCCCAGCCCCTTGCCCAAAGCAGGGTGAGCTTTGAAATCTGGTCAGGTTGGCTCAGGACCTTGTTCAGTCAAACTTAAACCACCAAGGATGGAAATTCTAGCACTGCTCTGGAAAGCCTGTTCCAGTTGTAAACCATCTTCATTATGAAGAATTCTTCTTTTCATCTGATGGGAATTTCCCTTGCTGCACCTTGTGGTTGATTCCTCCCAGCCTTTTACTGTGCACCTCTGAATTACAGCTCCTTCTCTATTCCCCCATAGTAGGTAGTGCAAAACAAATCAGATTTGCCATTCTCCAGGCTAAACAAACCCTGCTCCCTCAGCCACTTCTTGTATGTCATGTGCTTCCATCCTCAATCATCTTGGYGGCCCTCCACTCAACTCTTTCTGGTTTAATAATTTACTACTTGTACTGGGGGGTCCCAAAAGTAGGAACAACACTGAAGATGCAGCTTCAGGAGCCTCCCAGACAGGGGAATAATCACTTCCCTTAACCTTCTGGCATTACTCTTTCTTCTGCCACACAGTATGTGGTTAGCCTGCATCACCACAAGCGCACACTAACTGATGTTCAGCATGTTGCCCACCAAGACACCACTGCCCCCTTGTCTCTCCCAGCCCTTTTCTGCAAAGCTGCTTTCTAGCCAGGCAACCCTCAGCCCATACTGCTGCATGGGACTGTTATGTTGGAGGAGCAAGGGTCAACTTTTGTTGAACTTCATAAGGTTTCTGTCATCTCATCTCCTCAGCCTCTTGATGTCCCTCTGAATAGCAGCCCTTGTGTGTCTGTCCAGTGTATTCACCGCTTTCCCTAATTTGGTGCCCTCCCTAAGCTTACTGAGGAGGAACTCTGTCCCAGCATCCTGGTCACTGATGAATAAATGAAACCATATTGGTCCCAGAAATGACTCCTGAGGATCATCACCAGTTAATTTTAAATCAATAGCAACAACCCTTTGAGCCCAATGATCCAGTCAGCTTTTCGCCCACCTTCTAGTTCAYGCATCCAGCACATACCCAATTTGATTTGAAGACTATACTACAGGACAGTGTCAAAAACTTTGCTGAAGTGCAGGTAAATGTAGCATCCACTGTTATCTGTCCCAAAGTTAAAGAACTTGTATCTAAAAAACATTCTGCCCTTAAAACAACAGTCTGATATGATACATACTTGTCTTTCATGGGTGCATCTTTCTAGGTGTTTCTAGTACTGTGCAAGAAATGAATGAAATATTGTATTAAAGAATGAATAATTCAAAGTTGAATGGAGTAGAATAGTTTTTGGAATGATCAGGAGAACAGCCAGAAAGTGAAGGGGCCAGAGGAGAGGGAAGAAAACAAGTATTTGTCTACTCACCGAATGCAAGTATGGATTATATACTTAAGTACTGGATTTGAGAGGGTTGATCTCTCTATACTATGCCTTTAATTATTCTCCTATCTGTAGCTTGACATTCTGTGACATGCTATTTGTGATGCTTATCTTTATTGTGTAGCACTAGTCTGTCATTATTCAGGCTTTTCTTCACAAGGTAYGTCTAAGAATCCTAGTGTTGTGTGATCAAGGTGTGCCACAGATTCAGGCTGCCAAAAAGATATTACGCATGCACTTGGATAAATACCCACGTCTCTCCCAGGTAAGMAGTTAATCAAAACAACTTGTGCCCAGCATTCTGGGGATGCAGCCTTCTGCATGGCATATGAAAAACTCGTATTTTGATAACTGAGCAAAAAAGTTGATAAACAGTTCCCAAATGCAGACATATATTTGAAGGCAAGATGGCATTGCATATAAAATTGTGTACATTCCAGTATGTGAAATTCCAACTACAAAATGCTATCTGGAATGCTAAAAACACTAACTTATGGCCCATTAATTAACTACTGTCTCTTATTTAAAAGGGACTGAGTTTAAAGAAGGAACAAAATCAAAGAGTCCTCCTCATATTCTTTTCAGGGTGAGGTTCACAATAGGGGATGGGAAGAATATGTATGATGCAGTGAACTGCCATAGCAAAAAAAATGGGCGAGACCACAATATCACTTACATAATTGAAAGGAATAGTAATAAAGCTTTGGTTATAACTTCTTGACTCTGAGAATGCACAAACCAATATGATTTATAACAATTTTCTTTCTTGGGTTTTTAAGAGAATAGTTGGAAATGGTGCAAGTAAGTTGGGTGCTAGCAGCTTAGATTCTTCAGTAACAAAATTGGATGTCACAAGTATTCCTTTCTCCTTGCCTTGCAGTTGCATGGGGTAGAGTGAACCATCACTGCTCAAGAGCCAGTCATGCATGACTGTGGGCTCTGTACTCAGGACAGTGGCGAGTATCTGATCAAACTCCTTGTAGTAGGGGCAGGTAGATGGGGAGCTGCTGGACTTGTGGTTGTCTTCCTTTGCTCTGTGGTAGGCTCTCTGGAAGTTTTTAATATGCTCTTACTACACAGGACACTCATTTAATCTCCACTAGCTGTTTTAAGATGCTTTCATACAAATGATGATTTTGAGTCTCTCTCAAAATCACATTGTTTGCTATAGTTGCATCAAAATGACTGTTGTAGACCTTTAGCCAGCTTGTTGCACACCAGAGCAGCATGTTTCTGGCTAAAGGCTTTTTGGCTGTACACCTCCTGTCAAAATGGAGGTGGCATTTTGAATGAATGTGTGGACAGATGAGTMGCTCCTGATGCTTTGGAGGTAAACAAAAAGTACAGGCTGAGGGCATGGTGGGATGTTACTGGAGAGTTACTGAACTTTAGTTGTGCTACCTTGTCTCTAACAGTATCTTCATTGCTAAATAGAGGAGTTGGAACCTACTGAGAAGCCTGAGTTTTGCTTCTAATCTTTCCCTTTACCTAGGGAAACAAAACAGGTTCAAAGAATTCATTAATCTGACTGTAAGTTCTGAAAGGACTTTTGAGTGAAGGGTTTAGGTTAAGGCATGCAACTCATTTTGTTGATTTCTAATTTAGCATCATGATACTGGTAATTTTGAGCTCCTGTATCAGTTCAATGTTCACATTAGAGCAGTGAGAAGTATCAGACTGCTAGTGCTATTTGTGTTTACTTTGTAACTTTGCTGTGTCTACTAATCATAAGTCTAAAACCACCTACATGTGTGTTGTCCTTGCAGAAACAAACATCTTTTAAACACTTTGTTTTGTTACCATTGCACATTTTTCTTTCATTACTCTTCTCCACTTTTTCTTTCTTACCTTTTTACTTTTCAACTGTCAGTGGAATTATTGTCTTCCTGTCTCCATATTCAGGTAGTATCAGTGGCTGAGTATCACCGCAGGATCGATGCTCTAAATAGTGAAGAACTGCGCACACTCTGCAGACGTCTCCAGGTGCCCTCTTTGGTAGTTTAACCCCATCTCCAGAAAATTAAAACATCTTTTTTTGTAGTGTCTTGGATCAGGACAAGTCCCATGCTTGTTGGATTTGTCTTATTCACAGCACTACAAGAATCCAGCAGAAAATTCCGTTGTTTTGGATATAATCTATTGTGCAGTGCTGTGATGGAATGCAGTAATTTTATGACTAAATTATTACTTCAAGCTTTTTAAAATAGGAATTTTCTGTCAGAATTTAAAAGCTTGTTTTCAATACTGCTTGACTTTGTGTTTTAACTTCTACTTTAGACTGGTGTGTTGTATTAGATAGAAGCTTTCCTGAAAAGAATGCAAAACAGGTGATGAATCCAAAACTTTGTTACCTAGTTGCATGGGTGTTTAATTCTATATAGGAATCGTTCAGCAAGAATCTCTCAATACTTGACTAGTATGAAGCTTCACAGCTACTCTGTGGAATAGGTAAGTATTTTTCCCATTATACAAGCAGGTAACTGAAGGTAGCTTGACATGTCACAGCTCATATGAATGGAGCTGGTAGCGGAACTTCTTGTTCCAAAAACAGTACTCTAGCTCTGATTTTGAAGGCTTAGTGATATAGATTTAATCTGATATTTGCATTCTCTTTAGGTGTTTCTCAGTTCTTCGACRTATATAAAACTTTGAATTGATGTGTACATCCTATGTACCTTAACAATGGAAAACATAGCTTAGCACTCCTTAGAAACAGTGAATTTTTTGTTTTCCCATAGTACTTGGCTGATGAAACAATAGGAAGTCTCAGTCTTGTTTTTCACTTTGATCTTGGCTTTTTCCCCACTCTAACTATATATAAGAATGTGTTTTCTGAGATTTTATTTCTGTTTTTTTTAATAATCAGTAATTAACTGCTTAAAAGTTGTGTAAGCAGTAAGACTGTGAATCAGTAACCAGCATGAACCCAAAAGCAGCACTTCAGCTTCTATAGGAAGAAAACAGATGTTCTGCAAAAAAGTTTCATTCACACTTGAAAACAAACAAACAAAAAAACCTGTTTCTGGCAAGTGGCAATGGAGAAACCTTGGATTTTTGAAATTCAATCCAAATAAACTTCTGTTGGGATGCCACAACCCAAGATTTAGGTTGACTTGAAAATCTGATGTATTGGGCTGAAATGCACAAACTCTGCGTGCTCTGGACTCTTTACTCTGAGGCCATTTGTGCCATTTGCAGTATTTGTAGTGTGGGCTACGTGGCAGCTACTAACAGTGAAAGCCCCTAGATTCTACCTACAAGTCAGTCTACATGGTGGATTGCCAAGGAGCCAACAGATCGAGCAGGAGATAACTCTGCAAGTTTTAAACCTACACAGCGTTCCATCACACAGATACGTTCCTCTCTCCGCTCCTACTAAGCAGTATTTTTCTAGAAGAAAGTTGTCCTACTGTAAGGAGGAAAAAAAAAGAGAGAATAATTTGGAACAAAAATACTTTTTGTGTGAGGCTCTTTAATCAGAATTGAAGAATAACATAGGGAATAAGCTTTCTGCTGTACTCTTGAACAGTGTTTAAGTTTTGTAGAGTTGAAGCACTAGTATATAATATCTGAGATTTTTAAGATGGAAAAGAATTGGGCTACCAAATGGCACATTTTGTAGATAGCACTTAACAATAGTTTATCTCATTGCARAGGAGGCTCAGTGTATAAACATGTACAGTTTTCTGGTGATCTGGAAACTAGTGCATAGTTTCTGCTGGAAAAGTTTGTCATGTTGCATTCAAAAAAAAAAGGAAGGCTTGAGCTTTTGCGTACTTGATGCTGACTTTAAGTGCACATTTTCTTGAGTTAAGAATTAATGTTGTAATTAAGCTATTGTATGAATAAAGTTTGACTTTATAATTCCTTTTTTTTTTTTAGTAACAGGAGAATAATTTCTTTCTTAGTTCTTGAGGGTTTTGTTCAGGTGCCTGTCTCTGTTTAAATAGTTCTGTTTTCAGCTTAGCGTCTTGATATTTGCAGGATTCAGGCTTATTCTTTAGATGGTCTGTTTACCTTCAGTGAAATTTCATTTAGGCTGATAAATTATTCAGAATTACTCACTTTTATTTAGATTTTTTTTTTTCCTTAGATATCTGAAAGTTGTTATAAGTCTTGCTGCAGTGGCTTAATTTGCTACCTTCCTCAGCTTTCTCTCCTACCCTTCTGTCAGATTTCAGTATCCTCACAGGAAAATTTAACTTATAGAAGGAAGAGGGTTTGGATCTCAGCTGGTCTAGTTCTCAGCATATGGCATTTTAACTTGAAAGTGCCAGTGAATGTGGCTTGAGGTAAGAAACTGCTGTGAACTGTGGTATCTGAGGAGTCTTGTGGCTTTTTGCTGCTTCYACTAAATGGTGATCTACAACAACTGAGTAGGTTGGACATATGGGGCAGATATTTTAAGCTACTACAGCAACAATCACTACTGCTTCCTTGCCAGCCCCCAAAACTCTCTATGCAGCATATTAGTGTTAGTGATGCTTTCCTCTCCCCACCCCTTTTAGCTGTCAATTTTTTCTTCTTTGCTAACCATGAGAACCCCAGCAGATTGATTCCCAGAGAAGCAGTGTTCCTAGGACTCCATTCAGGTGCTTTACTTGGAATACTTGACAGCAGGTTTTTCTAGATCAGCAGTAGAAATGTGCAAAGCGTCACAAATACTTTAAAAGTTACTGATTCAAAAACTAAGAAACTTCTATTTGGAAGTTTCTATGCCTTTTCTTTGTCTGTAGTTTTCTTTTAATTACATTTAATGTGAATACCATGTTAGTATTACAATGCGAGCATTTTGTGCACTGCTCTCTGAAGAGCGTTTGAAGTCCTTCAGTGGTGTGTGAGGACTTGCGTGTTTTTAGCATAAAACCAGAGCTTTCTTCTGAGTGCGTATGTTTKTAGTATATTGTTGAGTAGCAGCTTGTTATTTGAAGCAATACAAATCTTCGTCAGAACAAACCTAATGGATTTTTTAACTTTCAAAGGAGTTTGTAAATTGGTAATTGCATGATTTTGAGCCTGCAAAGTAAACCTTCCCTGCAAATAGAATTGTGAATACTTACTTTCTTGTTCTTCTTTTGTAGATAACAACAAGAGAAGATACCAACTCAAAACAGGCAACAAATATTAAAACAGACCTGGAGCCTGAAGCATTCCGGCCAAATCTTAGTGATCCAAGTGAATTACTACAACCAGAACAAATTGAAAAGGTATTAAGTTATATATGGGGTTTTTTTTTAGTATTGTACCCTAACATATCACAAATGCTGCAAGTGTAGTGTAAAACATACCAAGTAATTTAGGAAGAATTTGTGATAGAAAATGCATAAGCCGAACATAATTCATAGACAAAATGTCTGCTTTTTTCCTCTACCATAACTTTCAATATTCTTACACCAACACTGTTCTGTCTTTGCCATTCTCATTCTCCCTTGACAACAACTCAGCTCTCACAGTAGCTCTTGCTATCTAGTCCAAAGTCATCCCATTAAATATGTTTGTGGAAGGTTGAATTTGTTGGAAGTTTGGGGGATTTTATGTTTTTTGTTTGGTTTTTGGTTGAAGGCATTGGGATAGGAGAGCAAGCATCCTTTACTACTCTTCAGCTTGTTTCCTGTTGACTTTACTGGTCTAGCTCCCCAGTCCTGAGGCGTAGTATTGTTATGCAAAGAATAAATATGTGCTTTTAGTGCCTTCAGATAACTCTTTTAGAGACCTTACAAAACATGCATATACTTCAGTTGGTAAGTCATTCTTCTCCTGCAAATCAGTGGTAGAGGTGGGAAGAGAAACCTGCTTGAAATATCGGGGTAGAAAATACACATATGAGACCTGAGGGATGGCCTGAAGTTTTAAACTGTTTTGTCAGAATTCTGCAGAGTTGGAGCAGAATATTTTTATGGCTTCTTTCAGTATGCTAGTAAAGCATACTGAAATTCAGTTATGGATCATACTAAATTTAACCAAAATCTCTAGTAAATGTATCTCAAAAACTTAAACCATTATGCAGAATGTGTGTAAAGATACAGAAATAGCAGTAGTCCCCTCAACTCAAAAAGGGGGGAGATTTGGGGAGGGGGTATGAGGGTATATTTTTTGTTTTAACTTTAAGTAGCTGGCATATATGCTAGATCAGATACAAGTTGACACATTTCCTGGGGAACGGCAAGTTTTAACAAAATTTAAAAAGTGAAAGGAGCTTATCTTTTAAGGCTACTTGTAAAAGTCCAGAAGAACATAAACAGCCCTCATTTCTATGTAGTGCATACATGTAGGAAAAAGTATTTAATAAGAGCGTTGTCATTATCTTGTTAACAGCTCACAAAGTCTCTTCCACCACGGACCATTGGATATCCATGGACCCTTGTCTACAGTACTGCAAAGCATGGCATGAGCTTGAAGACTTTGTATCGAACTATGCTGGGATTAGACACACCTGTGTTGCTGGTTATCAAGGACAGTGATGGACAGGTAGGAAAATGGTTTGGGGCTGGGGACCCATCAAGAAAAAAAAATCTTCAAGAATCATAACTGAATAGCTGACACTTCAGTCCATCATAGGAGGAAAGAAAAATTGTGTCTATCAAGCTGTTTTCCCCCTTAATAGTTATGTACAGGCTTTTAAAAACCTGATTCACTGTTGAGGAACTCACTCGCACACTGCATTTTAAGGAAATACTTTAATGATACCACTTTACTGTCAGACTGTGTGAGTCCTAGAATGTCCAGTTATTGAATTTAATTTTAATTTTTTAATGCACTTAAAGCATGAGAAATATAGTATCTAAAATCTCTAATACCAGAGGATCATTTTGTGTTGGAAAGTCTTTTGCCAGCTGCTGTTGGTGCTTCTTGGTGCATTCAGTCACTGCAGCCAATATTCCTTCCATTCAAGAGCTGTGGAGTTGTTTCTGCATAACGAAGCTATTTGTTCCTTAAGTCTCTGTAGGCATGCTGTAGTCTGCTTCTGACTGGGATGTAAAGTCTAGAAAGTGGACCACATCTTGCAGTTTGAGTAGCAAAGATCCTCTACGGAGAATTCTGTAAAGATGAATGTTAGAGGCAGCATGAGGCTTTGGCTCTTCCTTTCTTCCTGAATGTTCTGTGCTATCTTATGGAAGTAAGTTACTGCTATCATCAAGAACAGACAGAACCACTGAAAAAATCTATAGCTTTTACTTATCTATCCTCCTTTGGTAACCACTATTTTTATTTTCAGGAATGCTTCCTGAGGTATGCTTCCTCATATCTGCTTATCTGGCACAGGAAGAAAATGTCCCTTCTCTAATAGGGCTGTCTTGTCAACAACATATAGTCTTGTCCTGTTGTTGAAGGACTACAAAGTATTTTGGATGATCTGCCTTATATTATGTTCAAAAAGTATCATAATTGCTAAACTAAAAAATTTGTAGATATGTCATAATTTTTTGTGAACTAAACTGTGACAAATCTCCTCAACTTACAGGCTAACATCCAGAAATGTATGAAAGCATTCCTTGGGTCACCAAGCCACCTGAATTTGCACCTTTCACAGCATAAGACAGATTTTACCCAGCCTCCATACAAGACTGGGTAAAATCTGTGTGTATGAGCAAGCARTGAACAGTATAGAAGAAAAGGGTCTGACAAGTTGTACATGCAGTACTTCACCAATTAGGAGTGATATTTTCCATAGTTTTGTTTATCAAGATGTTAATAAGAGATATCTCTGCATTTGACAGCAGAAAACTAACTTTACACTGCCTTTGGATTCGAAACCTATGAAAACTCAGTGTAGAGCCTTTCTCTTCTTGATGCAAGGATCTACAGTCATGAAAAATGAGACAGTGGGACAGTGGTAGCCTATTATGCCCTCTGACAGTGATTAAGCAGGGCCATACACTTTAAGAAGCTACTGGTTTTAGAAATCTGTTAATTCATCTGTAATATCCTCCACGTTCCTGGTAGATAGTCATATAAAACTGCCTTTCTATGAAAAAGAAGCCGAATACTTTTTTTCTAAAGGAGAGTGTATTCAGAAATAGTTCTTTTGCAGCATGCTGAGACACTAAATGCTGTTTATTTCCCTCTAGAATGCATCTTAGGGGACACCAGGTGTTGTCTGTTCAGATTTTGTGCTCCAAAATCACTACCTATTTTCTAAGTCATCTAGCTCAGAGGAGACCCCAAATGAAATTATGCCTTTCTGAAGAACAACAAAATTATGACCAAGTAGTGCCTTGCCATTTGCTGAGAATACCACCTCARTTACTGGTCACGCTCCTTGTTCTGCATACTCTATAGCTTCTATATTTTTGAAAGATACCATTCATGTCTTCTCAGTTGAGGTGCCTTTCCTTTGAACTAGAATTGATTCACTGTACCACCTCCTCTGAGACCCTGTTAGTGTTTAGGAGGAGGTTTTTTATCTGATGTTGACAATAAGTTGAGGAGTAAAGAAAACATACCTTGTAACTTGTCTTTCTGATACAGTTCTCTAAAGATCAAGGTGGCTGTTAAGCCTCACCCTATTTTTTTTGTCCCAAATTTTCTCTAATCTTTTATTTGTTTATTTAATCACCTGACCATTCTAGTCAAATACCTGTCAGAGGCAGCCAAACCACTTGGTTTTCACAGACTGAAGCTTTATATGAAAGCTGAACATTATCTAGTTGAAGGTTGGAATCTGAAGCCACCTAAATTGTGTGTTATATTAGTTTTAGCAGTTCTTTTAATAAAGGTGCCTAAGAAATCTGTAGGTCTCTACACAACAATTGGCATGGATTGGTTATGCATATATTTATGTGCTTTTGCTAGTGAAGACTGTCTACTCTGACAGCCATTTTAAAACTTAAAAAGAACATTAAAGCCTATTTCCTGAACAGGAGTCACAAAACAAGTGTTGTTTCTAGAAGTGGAATTCATGCACTTAACCACCCAAGACTGTATAGTTTTATAGTAAATTATTTTTTGGAGTGCATTATGTTTATTGGAAAAGAGTAAGACATGCAGCTTAAAACTATGGAGTTTTAGGGATCCACCCCAACAACAAACCAGAACAATTAAATCTCATGCAGAATCCATGTAGACTCACTTCTTGGAGGATTACAGTTTGTTGGGAAACAAATTGCCCTGTTGCATTACAGCCCAATTCTTTTCATGTTGCTTCTAGAAGCAATGTGATCTTCTCAAGACCCATATTTGCTGATGGAAGTGTACCAAATGTGGATGTAGAAAGGCTGTGGAATTATCATCCTTGGAGATACTCAAAGCTTGACTGGACAAGGCCCTGAGCCAACTCAACGTAACTTCAGAAATAGTCCTCTTTTGAGCAGGGAATTGTACAAGAGACATATCTTAGGTCTTTTACAACCCATGTTTTTGTATGATTCTAAATAAAGTATTCATGTATATGCGTATACATAAAGCAAGCTTCAGGTCTGTTTTAAGTAAAAACCTGTGAGTTTTCTATACAGTTTTGATGTACTAGCTTTTTTCACCTGTGCACAAATCACAGCTATGAGATGATCTGGGACAAACACTGAAATGAAACAATTTTTTTTACACAGACATGGCATGTTCAAATAGCTGAACAAAGATAGATTAGGATTGGCACAATTCTATACTTTGTTTTACCAGAAGGTAAATCCCGGGCAAGGAATGCTTATTGTTCATGAAATCTGATACCTACTTCATGGCTGGATGTAATATCAATCCTGAGAGTATTAATCTGAACTAAGGTGTGTCTTAGCTACCCAAATGAAGCTATCAGAGTTGTTCAAGGAATAACTTGAGCCCTTAAAGGAAGTTAATATCCAGAGACTCTGGTAATTTGAAGCAGGATTCTACTTAAATGTACTTACCTGCATACAATAAGCACGGTCTAAGATCACAGCATCTCTGACAGAAAGAAACTACACCAGGTTTCTGAAGAAACTATTGTCCCAAACACTTGAAAGCACACAAAGGGAAAGAATGTCACATCTATTCTGCTTTTTAGAAACTTTTTTATAAACCAGTCCATTAGTGGATTTTGTAGAGACTACATGTGCAAAGGTAAACTATGTTTTTAGTTGTAAAAAAAAATAATGATATGGGTAGGGGGTTCTGCACAACTTCAGTAGGAGACAGAATAGATGTCAATAATTACACTTTATTTCTGATTTTTTTTCATCTTTAACCATAAATGTTAGTTAGCTGTACAGCTAATAATGGTAAAAATGAAATGCTTTCTTGGAGTACAAGTTGTATCGGTGCAGAAAATGTACACATAATTCTGCATGAAATTAAAGCTGTAGATATAGTTGTATTTTGTGACACTGAAGTAATCAAAGCCCTGAAAGAATGTTAAGTTACTGAACAAATCTATTGATAGAAGCTTGAGGATTAGGATAATCAAATATCTAATAAATAAGGCTTGTCTTTGATATTTGGTCAGTGGGACCTGTGGTACAACCCAAAGTCTCTGGAAGAGAATGAACCAATAATGCTTTTAAGTCCTGATGGAAGACCTGTTTCTATAATGAAGTAATTAAGTTGTAAAAAGCCATTAGCCAAAACTAAAGCCTGTATAGAAGAATGCCTCTTCCCAACCTTTACTCATAGAGGGTTTTCAGTAAGACCTAAACCACCAGCTTTGAATAATTGACTATCACCAATTTAAAATGTTATTTTCTGATCTGAATTGCTTTCTGTGAAATCTTCTCACTTAAGACAAATTTCAACTGAGCCAAGCATATTTTTAGGAAAAGGATTTAGAGTTAATATTCTTTCTAGTAAGACAACTATTGCTTCTCTTGATTTAAATCTGAAATCAGATGACAGTCTGAACTATTTTGTCTGTAACTTAATTTTGGAGTTCTTCACAAATTGCAGGGAGAGAGAACATTTTTGAATGTCTTTGCAGCATGAGACTGAAGGACTGTGATGATTTATTAAGTCAGGCGACAGTGCTGATTTCCTACTAAAGTCGAATAACAGTTTCCAGATCTATTTAGTTCCTAATTTCGTTTTCTTCTTTTCTTTCTACTTTGTTATTCTAATAAGCATTTCCCCAGGTATCCTGCCAGAATTGAGAGATATGGACTTCTCTAATCTTTGGGGGTTTTGTTTGTTTAAATACAAGATCATTTATTGTTCTGACCATGATTTGCTAGATACTGTGTTGGACATTATTCTTGGTGAACTCTCTGTTGAACTTTCTCTGACCCTGGAGGCTATAACTGGCAATGAGTTGGAAAGAAATAAGTGTATGCAGCTGTAGGTCTTAATAGTATTTGGGACTGACTTCAAGCCTACCATTAAAAATTAAAAAAAAAAAAAACAAATCCTGAAAAATAACAGGAAAACAAGCATCTTCAAAGAATTTCTTCATTTTGGTCTGGTTTCCCAAGAAAATATAAGTGGTAGTTTGCTGCATCTGTTAAGCCTGTTTGTTTGTTATCCTGCTCTAATACTGACAAAGAAGTGTCTTGACAGTACACGTCCTTATGCCTGCAATGGAATAAAAATGTCTAGGCGGATTACTGGAGTCATTGAACACATAGGGACAAATACTGTCGAGACATTTCTTTTCATCAAAGTTCATGGAACTTCAAGCTTTTAGACTGATTTTGAAACTTATGCGTCTCTGACAAGGTGATGAAATGATAAAGTACTACAGTCAGCTGAAGTTAATCACTTTTCAAAGTAATTTAAAAAAAATTCCTACAAAGAATCTCATTTTGGAGTAAAAATATTGTATTTATGCACAAGTATGCACCAAGGTAGCTCTATTCCTTCCTACAAGTGAAGGAACAGTGTATACATGTGTATAAAATACCTTTATTTGAACAGTGCTTTTCAGTTTAATGATGTTGTGTTTTTAATAAATGAATTATTCTGAAATATTAAAAACAGCCTCTTCAGTTGTTATGGCTTAAAGAAAGTTTAGTATGCAAACCCTACCTCTGTTTCTCTCCAATGTAGTATTCCTTGCATCTCTTTTTAACAGTGGAGTCTCTACACTGGCTTTTAAAATATGCAGGGCATATTTTACACCTGCACCTGTGAGGAAATTGTTTTCTTTCAGAGTGCATACTCTTTTCAAAATGATGAAAAGTTTATTTCCAAGAACCAGTGTTTGACTTCAACAGAGGTTTTGAAAACATCTGCTATTGACATGATTGCACCTAGTTAGACTTAAGACTGTCTGTGCATTATCAGGATGTTTAGATTATCAGGGATAATTTTCTTAAAAGAATAGCAAATTATGTCTCCTAACTAGTCAGTGGAAGACTTGGAAGGCGGGAGGAAGGGGAGGGTGATTTGTTTCATAATGAGCAGTGTGTGTATGGTGTAGTGGTTTGGTGTGTGTCCCCCCCCCGGAGTAAAGGACTTTCTGGACCACCTAAACCTGAGAAATAAGGAATTTTCTAATACTGGTTGTTCTGAGCTGGTAACTTTTTGCTGTTGAAGTTGATATATGGCTGTCAAACATCTGATAAAATCCTCTAGTTCCTGGTCTGAAACTTGTGACTTTAGTTCTGACACACCTGGTTTTGTATTTTTTATAGGTACTGTAGAGCTGATCAGGTAAATGGAAAACCTACAGCTTTCTTAGGATGCGCAAAAGAAAAGTTTCTACCTTATCCTGAACATAATTAAAGTCAGGACGGTAGCTTTAATGTCTCACTCGTCAGTCTCGTTCTTCTGCTTCTGGGAGACTCACTGTTCAGTGTGAATAAAAACACAAAAACTTCCATTCCTTCGCCCCCGCCTTGTATATAACATGCAAATGAGAGTGAGTGCTAGTGGTCTGCTTTTGCATTTACATCTGCTCTAGTCTTGTAGATGTGGAAATATGTTTCCTACTAGGAACAGAAATACTGACTTTTGTTTGTGTTTCACAGCATATGCTTGGTTCGGCATAATAATGTAGGTTTTTTGGGGTTATTCTACTTCCTGAGAAATGGATACTGCTTTAATCAGATTTAAAAATCCAGTAATCTGTTCTCAGACCTCTTTAACTACTCATGCAATGTTCTTATTACTGAACATCATAAATCCTCTGACTACCCACAAAGGGTTAGTTGAAGTCAGGTCTGTTTTAAGACAGGATAGCTGTACTTACCTGTTATTTGGAGTGGAATGAATAAATTGCAAGAAAAATCACAACTCAGTTACAGCTAGGAACTCACTGAAAAGTAGCCTAGTTCAAGGAATCATGGTGACTGGAACGTGAATGACTGAGAAGGAGGTGCATAAGAAGCAGAACCTTTTGGATCCGTAATTTTAAAAATACGTACATTGTTTTTGAGAACTTCTTGAGCTTAGGTTTTTATTCTGGTATTTTTCGTTTGTGTATTTAGTGAAGGATCATTCTCTCTCATTCAGTTTATTGTACCACAAAACATCAAACTATCTTAATGCAGTCAGAAGTGTGATACCGTGTAAGGCTTATAATCCTGTAGTAAGATTCCAAAGCTGGCACCATTTGCAAGCTGACTGATAGTAACTGACATGCAATCATTAGAGATTTGCAGATGGTGTGTAGCTTACTTTTTTTTCTTTTTAAATATTTTGTTTTGCATATTTTTGCTTACAGATTTTTGGTGCACTAGCATCTGAACCATTTAAAGTGAGTGATGGCTTTTATGGCACTGGGGAGACCTTTCTTTTTACATTCTCTCCAGACTTTGAGGTAAGGCGTTAAAATTTGGTGGGTTTGACTTTCTTTTTTTCTCCATGTGTTATCTCTTAATTTACCCACTATTAGACTTATTCAAATAGTATCTAAATTCTAAGAATTGTCCCAAAAAGTATGTGATCATACTAGCTTTTCACAGAATCACTGTAAATAGGTAGGGTTTGCATAGTGAAAAGCTTCAGTACAATGAAAGTCAGGTGGAATAAGTCCCCCCTCCCCCCCTTCCCCCTGCCATTCTAAATTCTGCTCAATTTCCATGTTAGGAAAAGTAAGTCTAACTCACAATTATGTCTTTACCCAAACCAAAATTTTAGATATTTTAACTTGCTAGTCTGTTTTTCATTAGGTTTTCAAATGGACGGGGGACAACATGTTCTTCATCAAAGGCGACATGGACTCCCTTGCTTTTGGTGGAGGAGGGTAAGTCATAATTTTTATTCTTTGTTATGGAGAGTCTGTTACAAGTGACTGTGCATGTGTTTATATACACACCCACCTTTAAAAAGAAAATATGGAATTGACTTCAATTTCAAATTCAGTGTCTCAGCCAAGAAGGAAAAGGTTTAGTATCAGCCATACATTTAGTTTCTTAATAGATTCAGGTGACTTATGCAAAGAGGTTTTTATCTTCAGCATAGTGTGGTATCCAGTTTCAACCCTGAAAGATCATGATGCCTTGCACGCTCTACTTGCATGTTTATCTTGGTATATGCAGAATGGACACGATACTTATGTTTCTGATAGTATGTAAACGTGAAAATTATACACAACTAGAGGCTTGAATTGAAATTGTATCATGCCAAAACATGCTAGTCTCTTCAGAAATCATGTTCTCACCCCTTTTTTTCTCCATGAGTACACAAGCCTCTAGGATCTTCCCTGTTCATCATCATCATTCTTCTCACACAGGGGAGTACTGTTATACCTTTGTTTGTGGAAATTGAAAGGGCTAAAAACTTAGGAATTGGGTTATTTTTTTTATTTCAGAATATCTAAAGAAAATATTTCTAAATGAAGAAAAAACTCTTTACAGCTTTGAATATACCAAGAGCTATGAGGTACTTGTGCTGAAAAAGAGAATTCTGTGATTCTTCCAGTCTTCTAGAATTTTCTGAATGAAAAATACATTTATTAGTTTAATGTTAACTTACTCAATCGTTTTGCTTTAATAAATTGTCTGTTTTGCAGAGGGGAATTTGCTCTTTGGCTCGATGGGGATCTCTACCATGGAAGAAGTCATTCATGTAAAACATTTGGGAATCACACGCTTTCTAAGCGAGAAGACTTCATTATTCAAGACATAGAAATTTGGGCTTTTGAATGAGTATATAACTATTTCTGCAGGGTATTGTCCCAAGCCTGACACGAATCAGTGCAGCTCACAAATCCTGAGGAGCAATATAACATGCTGTTCTACTTTTTTTGTTTGTTTGCTTTCTTTTTTCTGTGTGGCCGTTTAACTATAATTTTGAAATAGCAGACTTTATGTTCTCGCATCTGTAATATATGGTCCTAGTTTTTCTAAGCTGTAGACACTCTTAAGAAGTATAAACCATATGGACTAAAAATGAACATTAGTTGCTTTGAACCTTGCAGCCTACAAAATTTTCTCACCCTCTCTACAGCTGCCTCCCAAGTTTCCCACACACCTTTCTTCAATCCTGCCAGGGGGCTGCTTCATTGAATATAGGCTATTATTTTTGTATTCAAATTATATCTATGAATGAAGCTGCCCTCTATGAACCTACATAAGAAGAAAGCTGTGTGTGGGTATTGCAGAGATTGGTCTGGACCAATGATGGATAAATTCATATGGTGCCACAACTAGATAAGAAGCCTAGCATTCCTTCTTAACACATATCAGTATGCATATGGTCAAGTTAGAAGATATATCCAAAGTCAACAGTGCCACTTGTCTTGTTTATTGTTCATGTTTAGAAAAAAGTCAGTTAAACAATGCAGTAAGTGTTCTAGCTGCATGCTGATTGCATTAAAGAGTGTTTTGCACATGCTGTTAATGATCTACAGGTTTGGGACAAATGCTGACAATATTGAGCTACCTGGCAAGGACTTATAAAATAGCAAGGGAATGTAAGAATGTGACAGTTCCACAAATTTAAAAGGCTAAAGCAAGTAAAACTCGAACAATTTGTAGCTATAGTAGGGCATTAAAAATACAAAGATTATGAAACAGATGCATCTTTCTTCAACATAGTGTCAGATATATACTGTTATACTGTTGTAGCTGTGTAGCACATCAATTCCAAGAATATAGCTTATTCCTGTCCAAAGAAAAAATAGTTGTGATGTTTTGAGTGGATCTATGTTGTAAATTTACAGTTAGCACCAGCTCTGATTAAAATGAGATAATGTACTATAGGTAGACAACATTGTAATTCCGTAGACTTGTGGAATATGCAAACTTACTGTCATGTGACCTCAAGAAAATGACAGGCTAGAATACAGTTCCAGTAGCTCTTGTCCACTTTCATAGGAAATTGATAAGCCATTGTGGCAATAACAGCTCAACAAAACTGTTTGTTTCAAAGCTTCTATTCTATGTTCTGCAAAAACAACAACAAAAAAATTGCTGTTAAGTGTGACAGTGACTGACTTTGTGCTGAAATTTCAGCTATTTCAGATGAACATTGTATATTATTTTGTAAATTAATGTTTAAAGTAGTTTTGTTATTATAGAAAAGTGTTGATTGACGGGTTGCTTATAGCACTTTAAATTATTCTAGAAATGGAATAAAAGCCAAATGGGTTGGCTTAAGTAAATGTAGTTGTATATTTCAAAATATTTAGATCTTGGAAAAGTTTTAAAAACTTATTTGAAGAAGGCCTACTGCTATGGTAATGAAAAAGGGCAAATGTTTCATCTATAATATGCTAATGCTCAATATGAATAGAAATACAGGGCTTTGTTTCCTGTCTCTGTAGCTCTTTACCCTTATTAGAACTTAGTATAATGTGTAGACTAAATGTTTACAAAATAAGGAACTGTAAATAAGTTAAAATGGCTCTTCTCCCCTTTGGTCTTCCACAGCAGTATTATTGTCTTTGTGGAGTTAAGACTGATTATTACAAAAAGAAAATCCTGTAACGGATTTTAAGTACTATAAGGTCATAGTGATGTATAGCAAATAAATCTAAATATATGTAAAAATAAACTGGATTTGGAGTTTATTTAGAAGCACAAATATAGATTATTGCTGTTACTAAAATAACTTCAATGAATATGCAGGATCTATTTGCTCCTCATTCAGTGCTGGTCATCACTGACTTTCTTGATATGTGATAGGTACTTACAAAACAGCTGGAAAATTTCTCTAAAGAGAAAGTGGAAAAAAGGGAGAACAAAAAAAAGCAAGAGACCTGGGTTTTGTTTAATTGGGCTTATGTGCTTGTTTTGACTGCCTTTCCCCTCTTCCTAGTAACATCAAAAGATAAACTGCTAGTAATAGCATATTGAAATGTGATTGAGCTTCAGAATTTCCTTGGTCTTGCTTTGTCTAACATACATGAATAATTAGCAATGTACACATTTTTAAAAGTCGGAAAATCCATCAAAATCAGATACTGCTTAAGTTCTACCTCCTCYTTCCCCCTGTCCAAGTAAAGAACCAGAACATTCAATCAGCTGTTGCTCAAATGCACAATTAGAAGATGCCCAGATAATATAGTGAGTAGAATGTAACAGAGAACACTATATTGTTTTAGTGTAAAACTCATATACTCTACCCGATCAGAGTTCATTCTGAACTCTTCCTTTCAGAAATTGCATATTACACTTGGCTTGGTTTGTCTGCTTCAGCTTTTGGACTATACTTGTTTCTCAGATTCTAACTGTAGAAATGATAGATTTTATTTCAACATAAATACTTAGATTAATTGAAAGAGTAGATACTATGGTTGTAGTGTGTGTGTGTGTGTGTGTGTGTGTATAACAAGCTTTTCAGTCAAGTATTTAACATCAAGGTGGAGCTCTTCCAATGAGGAGTGTACTCATTTCAGCTCAGGAAAATTTCCAACCATTAAGATTTGTGTATACATTGAGGGGACCAGTTGATACCCTAGAGAGTACAGCTACTGTTCAGAGGAATCTTGACAAGCTGATGGAAAGAGATCCAGAAACAGGCTGAGCTAGACTAGCTCTGCACAGTCTAGCTCTAGCTAGACTGGCTAGAAAGAAGCTCTGCAGAAGGTCCTTACCAAGAGGTGGGATCCTGATGAACAAGCTGAACATGGCTGCAGCATGCCCTTGTGATGATCAAAGCCAACCGCCTACTGGTCTACAGCAGAAAATAAAAGCAGGTTGAGGGGAGGTGGTTTCTCCTCTCTTTGAGGTTAGTGAGCCTTCATCAGGAGTATTGTGTCCAGTTTGCACCTAATACAAGGGAGATACTGGCAAACTGGTGCAAGTCCAGAGGAGGACCGCTGAGATGATTGGAGGACTGGAGCATGCATCATACAAGAAAAGTCTAGGTTTGTTTAGCCTGGAAGGAATAAAATTAGAGGAGGTTCTAGCTGCTGTTTCCAAAGGCATAATGGGGGTTGAAGACTAGATGAAACTAGGATCTTCTTGGAAGTGTGCAGCAAAAGGATGAGAGACAACATCCACAAGCTGCAGCAAGGGAAATTCCAACTAGACAAAAGGAGATTTTACTCAGTGATGGCAGGTAGACCCTGGAGCAGGTTTCCCAAAGGGGCTGTAGAATCTTCATCTGTGGAGCTTTCCAAACTTAACAGGGCAAGTTTCTGAGCAACTCTAAATTTAGCCCTGCTTCGAACAGGGAGTTGAACTAGGTCATCTTACAGTGTCCTCCAACCTGAGTTATTCTGTGGTTCTTTGAGTTTTCCCTGAAAAATCCACCTTGCAGGATGTATCAGTCAGTCCATCAAGAAGATGGAGCCTTCTCTTAAAACTGCCTTTGGTATTGCATGCTTCCGACTCCTTATCTTGCCCTTCTACTGATAATTCAGATCTGTGGTTGAATCAAATTAGTACTTATTTAATGTATAGTTTTGTTACTCTTGGTATAAAATGACTGTCTTCAGTATGGTTTCATTATTATCACATCTACCATATCATTTACCATATCACCATCTGCCATTACCACATCTAAGCAAGAGAGGAGTGTTTCTCCACTTAGAGAAATTATAATTTCTTGTTAATGTGCTTCTTCTGGAAAGAGCTTAACAATATGACAGTTTTTCTGTGTGTGAGTAGAAAAAATGTAGAAGTGGGAGATTCTTATATGATGTTGCATAAGTTTGTTGATGTTGATTGCATTGGGATGGATATGGATGCAGGAGGCCTAGAAYGTTACCTGCAGTGAGCTATAGATTCATGCTGTGCAGCAGTGATTGCGTTGTCATACTGGTGATATAAGGATATAAAGGCAAGGAGAGATTTGAAGAGGGCTTGAAAGCTAGTTCCCACCACCACCACCGCTATCAATTGATCTAATGTTACCTTTCTCTACAGATACAATATTGTTTTTATTCTATATGGTAAGTACAAATGCACATACATCTGGATGTTCTGATATGCAAAAGGCATCAGTTACATGAAATGTTGAGATTAAAAAGGAAAAGTAGGATGTCAGTGATCATTTCTGTTGCTGAATGTGTTTGAATAAAACAGTAGCAGAAGTTCAGTTTTCTCTGCTATGTTCCACAGTGGATAAAACACAGGAAAGTTCCCTGTCTCCTGTGTCACTGTGAATTACAGTGCAGCTGAGAAGCCTGCCCTGCAGCTGAGCCTGTCCTTGCCTCTTCTGCCTCCAGCGTTCATTGTGCATTGTATTAAACTGTTAAAACATAGGCTTGTCTGCATTTACTTCTGGTAGGCTTACAGGAGTCTGCAAAAAAGTCAAATGTCTGTAATCGAATGCTCTCAAATGTTTAAGTAAACTAAACTTTTGCGAGTCTCAACTTAGGTGCAGATATGCCTCAATTTCAGATACTAAGACTGGAATAGGAGCATTTATCTCCTCCAGAGTAAATACTGAACTTCCCCATAATGATGCTGGAGGAAGATGGCCGTGTGTGAGAAGGCCAGCAGCTTATTCAGCACTGTCAGGTGTCAGAGACCTCTGTCTGCTTGTGGCCCAGTCAGCCCAGCAGTTTTTTGTCAGTAGGCGTGCAATGATGCAGAAGTGGCCCTTGTATGAACAAAAGTTAGTGGTAACAATTGCTGCCTTCCTTTTGCATAACTGTTTCATCATTAGATGGAAGCTAGTGGAAGATACCAAAGAGACAGCGCTCCAAATTCCATGTTCCTGCCAAAACAGGTAGGGAGAAGTGAAAAGTGGCTTACCCTACGGTTGCTATGGGCTAATTTGTATATATGCATATGGCCAAAGACGACAAGCTAGGAAGGTGGAGTTAAAATAACACTGAAAAATATGTTGCCTTATAAGAGGATGAGAATTCTTGTGAGCAGAAATGTAAGATAATTTAGTTAATTAAGACTTCACTGCCTTTAGAATGTTATTCTTTGTTCAGGTTTTTAGCATGAGAAGTGTTTCACTTCATTGTACACTATCTTCTGCTCTGAACAGAAATCATCACAGGGAAGTATTTTAACTGCTTGCAAACAGGAGAAGGTACTTATATTTTGAAAGAACATGTTAATGTTTGACTTCATAGAATATGAATGTGTGTGTGTGTGGGGGGGGGGGGTTGGCCTGGTAAATGGAAGGATTAACCTAAGAAATACTCAGATAGGTCTCTTATTTATAATTCAAGTATTCCTTTGACACAAGACAATTTAGACTGCTATAACAGTGATTATATAAAGATGTGAAGAATAAGGTAAGAGTATGCACATAAATATTCTGATATGTAGATGTTACATTCAGAGGTCTGTTTGGCAAATCTGTTTGAGTAGTCTGAGAGAACTCAAAAGAACATTGCTAGACAGGTGCCATTGAATCCATCTTGTAATTCAAGTTTTTATCTTGATTCACAACATATAACTATGCCTATAATATTATAGTGTTTTACATAAAGTCTTACAGTAGACACATGTTAGTATCATTAACTTATAAATTATATAAATCATACACTCACTGGGAATTTCAAACTGGAGTACCTGTACTCTCATGATAAGTTAGCAATACTTGTTTTATCACAGAGACAAGATGCTCATACCCTTTCTTCTGCAAGAAGATATTTGAACTTTCAGTTTGAAAGAATCTTTTTAAAAAAATCATTTTTCATGAAGCAAATTAATTGTCTAGGTGTCTTGCTCTGAAACAAATGCTTTACAGATAAAACATTTTTACCAGGATAGCTTTTTTTTTCCCCAGTCATGGTCTAGAGAAACTGTAATCCAGTAAGCATTATACACCCTATAGAGATCTCAAATTTGTGTATAATGCAAACACAATTTTAAAACGTACAAGTGTTTAGTTCATTAACTTTTACTCATCTTCAACACTACCTGGACTGAAATAAAATATTTTAGTAATATCTGGATGCGAGGATGCAGCATTGCTTCAAGTGACAAATGCTCTAAAATTAGTACAATGTTTTTTTTGTAATGTGAAATTCCAGTCCTCTTAAAGCTAGCTTCTTTTAATAAGGGAGCTTCTGTTTCTTTCAATGTTGAAGCATGTTTCCATGGAAGATGCTGCTTGTAGTTGCTTGTATCCTATATATAATAGTGCAACCACCTGATTCTTTTTCTATGTTGCACATTATTTCCCTCTGTATTTATAAGAAACATATTTACATAGATATTCAGATGATACTTTGCACATTATTGCATAGGAAGTATTTTCTGTTTGTCTGTCTATTCAAAATTTTGTGCATAATATATTCTATTGTTTGTCGCCATTGTTTTCTTTCCATCAACAATCAATATAAATATGAAACCATCTAATAAATTAGTTATATAAATACATTAAATATRAAGCCTCTTTGGTAAAAGAAGGGTTCTACCTTAGTTTGTAGATGATATTTATGAGAAAGCTTTGTCAGTAGTAACCACAAGATAATACTGTAGTACTATTTGCATTATATTATTTATAATAGGAAAGAAATGTGTTATCCTTTATTCTGTGTTCAAATAAACTTTTTGCATGCATTTAAGTTTATTACTAAGGAAATATGCACACAAGCTTATGTTCACAGATCAAAAATTTGGTCTGAGTCTATATCCTCATTCAGCTTCTGATCTGGCATGGTTTATGAGAACCCCCGAAATCCCAATTTAATTAGTTGGGAGGATCTTGTATGTAAGAACAAATAAAAATTGGAAGTAATTTGTAGCTATTTGTGGTGCTACTATTTTTTTATATTCATCTGCTTGCATTCAATATAGATTTTTCCCTTTAATATATATTGTTTTTTGTCTAGTAATTAACTGAAATGTCCTGCAAACCCCCATGGTACAGAGAAAAATCCATTTGGATGCTTGATTTATCAAGCAATAATTAGAAAATACATTTTTAGAGAAACACTCAATATCTTTTCTGTGTAGGAGGAAAAAATCTTGCATTCAAAATGAGCAAAAGCTAATAGCAAAGGAAAAATGGAGAAAGTTTTGCTGAGATAAGTTGCTCTTGTTGTAGTATGCTTATTCTAATAGAGTAATTATGATGTGATCATCCCTGCCTTGCCATAACATTTCTCCCTCAAAGTCCACCAGCCCATGTTTTCTGGCTCTCATGAGAATCCCAACAACCTTATCTGAAATACGAACATATCTCTCGAAGAGTTCCCCAAAAGTGACTTGGATCTTGCCATCATGCCGAGGCTTAGCCATTGTTTTGATGATAAAGCCCATGTCTCTGATCTCCCGGTGAATGTGGGCTTCGGCTCTCTTGGCCCTTTCTGCAGTTTTGGTTCCCTCCTTGGGATGGCCATAGCCTTCATCTCCTTTGTGCAGGCGTGTGGACATGGCCAGCTCGTGGTCAAATTCTTCGCTGAAGGGATTCAGCTTCTGCGTTATGATATGCTCATCTGCCCATTCTTGCCATTTGTCTTTCAGGCTATTAACAGGGCTGTATTTCCTGTGAGCTTTCTTTGTTATCTCTTCAGTAAATTTGCTCGTGCTGAAAGAAATAAAAATGGCATTTGAGCCTTGCATTTCATCATATTTCATTATGCAGTTCTGCTACTCATCTTTTTTCATTAACTTAGTCACAGTGGTTTTCCAGACCAGCTGCGAACCACTAGATGGCATGTTTTCATTAATTCTAAATTAGTCCTGGGGCATTTAATCCATGTTTTGGTTTGCGTTTAAAGGAAAATTTGGTGATCACAGCTTGATCTCATCTACACTGCTGCCTTTTAGCTTAGAGGTGAACCCATTTTTCCAAACTTTTGCCCAGACCAAGTTAATTCTGTAGGGGTGTGAAATAGTATGTGCTGATTGCTTGCAATTTTTGTACCTTTCCTTAATCACATAGTTTCCCTTTTCTGCCTGTGTAGCAGAATCTGAAATCTGTGACTTATGTTGTAGATGGCAGTAACTGCAAGTGTGCAGACAGGGTCCTTCAGCTATTTGTGACTGGAAAGTAAAGGGCAGTATCTGGAAAAACTTGTCCCCTCCAGTCAATGTTGATGAGAAAATGCAGTGGCTCTGCCTATGCTGAATTTCAACACTAGTTCAGAACCATACTTGAAATCCAAAACTGACTCCTGTTGCACGGGTCGGGAGAAGTTTAAGACTGCTGAAGTTTGTGTCAAGGTCAAGTGACGAGGAAAGGACTCCAAGTATCTTACTGATCTTTGTAGCAATATCACTGGATGATTTCAGGCAGACAAGACTCTTCGCTCTAGTGGCCAGTCTTGTATGTTGTGGGGAGCTATAGATAGTCTGAGCTGTTTTTTATTCTCTCCACATCCTGTCATTTGTGTCTGTACAGGACTTGGCTAGGGAGTGTACTGGGCTGTGGCTCTGCAAAAGTAATTTGGATTCTAATTCTTTTACGCCCCAGAAAGCTGCTCTGCAGCCTACCCAGTGATATCTGGTGAATATTAACAGTAACAGTCAGAGAACCAAAATACAGATAATGAAACGGCACAGAGAATTGCAAATCTGCAGACTGCTGTTTGACCCACCCTTTGTCTTCTAGTAAACTTTTGAAAGAATGCAGATGAGTGACATAGATATCTCTGCTTCAGGTCTGTGCGGTGGAAAGATACTAGTAGCTACTGAGAAGAGAGCAGGCACATGSGGCCAGGAATAGGGGAGGGACTCGGGGAGCAGGACCACTCCTCTCAGCTGTGGAGTTGCTATTAGCTTGCTTAGCTGTATTCAGAAATCTTACTCCAAAATCTCCAAAATATTCTTTAGCAACAATGTGGTGAAAAGCACCAGAAGAATCAGGCATGTGAGGGTGCCAAGTAAACGCCGCTTTCTTCTGTGGTGTGGCTCTGAGCATCCTGAGTGTGCCTGCACTTGGGCAGTTTGGCCCTGAAGGCTCCAGATCTCATGAAGGCTGTAGTGCCAACTCAGTCATAACTCCCACTGAGAGCTCACATAAATCAGTTCCTCAGCTCTACATGTGGGAAGGGATCAGTGAAGGAGGAAGAAAAAAAAAGTCAAAATTGGCTAGAAGAAGTTGTACCAACAGTCTCAAGGCAGATGATGGGCAGATACCACCAGCGAGGGCTTATCCCTCAGTCACAGCCAGCTTTCTCCCCTTCTCTCAGTGGAACTTGACCCTTGAAAAACTCCTGGAGCTCAAATCCCTCAGGCTCAGGGGAAATGAAGACACTGAGATGACTTAACTTTGGATTTTGTTACCTCTTCTTATTTAAACTATGCCTAGTAAGTATTATTCTCCCCTATCTATTCCTGCTTTAGTCTTTAATTTTCTTTCCTAGCTGAGCAATATTATCACCTTTCTATTCTAATAACCTTCTCAGTGGCTGAAAAAAAAAAACCCACCACCATCATATCTATTTTTTCCCTTTAAATTCACGTGCCCTATGTGGTTTTAGAAAAAAACTTATTCTCTCTTTTCTCTCTCTTCTCCTTTTATTTAATGCATCTCCTAGTTTAACAATTTCTGATTTTAAAAGTGGTACTTTCACCACTGTTGAACTTGCTGATAAGTTACACTGTAAATACACTGGTATATCCTATCTATCAAGTTTGCACAGTACCTAGCACAATGGATTGTGGATCCAAAGTGAAGCTTGTGACTATTAACCTACTGTAACAAGTGGTTTACCTGCAGCAGCCCGAAAGGCTTACCTGTTAACCAGAATGATAACCCTGAATGTGTTCTGAACCTCTAAGAGGACAGCGTCTGGGTTCTGCACTATCCTTTTTTGTGGGGGAAACCACACATGGACTTTTTTAATGTCACAAGCCTCGTATCACTGCTGTGCACCTTTGGCTCCTAAGCAGAAATGAAATAGTATTTCTTAGGCCTGTGGGAGTTTACATTAAGTCTACTAAGGAAGCAGGCTAATTTCAGCAAGCATTACAGCTGGAAGGGATGAAGGTGCTGATGCAAGGAGAAAAAAATTACTGGCACTACTGCTTCTTCCTGGGATATAGAGAGGGGAAAATGGAAGATTGGCTTAATTGTCTTCAAAGAAAAAACATGTATGTGGTTGTTAAAGCAAAGCTGAAAGGTTCATAAAAGTAGCAGGCTGAAAAAACATTTTCTGAGTCAATTTAAAAAGTGATTAAAAAAATCAAGTCCTGAAACAGTAGTATAGATGCATATTCATACTGCTATTTGTATTTTATTTCTGGCATATTTCAGTGAAAGAGATAGATGTAAGTAATATAAAAGGTGTCATTTCAGTCATTTGTCCCTCAGTAAATATGGCTAATCTATTTTTCCTGGGTAGCAGAACTAAAATAAGACATATGGGGAAAATATGTGAAGCTTAGCAGAAAGATAGCAATTTTGTTTCTACTATAGCATTTTTTAAGCATTTTGTTTTAATTGAGGTTATTTACAGATATCTGCTGCAAATATACTTTCTTTTCCCACTGTATTTGAGAAATCTGCATTTCTGAGGTCCTAATTTCTGTCAAAGGACAATGAGCAGTCTCTTCCAAAACTATGAAGAACAAACTTTCAAGCTCTAGGTTATTGGTGAGCTTTTTCATTTTGACTGTTAATGGATTATTCCTTATGGGAGATGATTGGTCAGTTTTGTAGCAAAGTGTCATTCTAATCTCTAATCTGAATAGTTGAAATAATTATGGGTGTTCAGATATCTGTTGTAAAACATATGCTTGAAATACATGACTACAGTACATCAGTAAATAGATGCTGCCTGTGGCAAATACTCATCAGTAGTGAGTATAACCTGAGCAATGGAAACGATATAGTCTGCGTGATTGTCTGCAGATAGATCAGTAAGTCTGTTTTGGCATTTTCATCTGCGCTGGTTCCAGTTTCTCATTTCTGAAATAGTGATTAGGATATGGTATGAAGACATTGGCCCTGATCCTCTGATTCCTGCTGTCTTGCTAGTCCCTTACACACAAGCTAATTGAGTCAGTGAAAAATTCTGCCTTCTCATCTCGAATTGCCTTGTGCTCAGTTTGCACTTGCATTGTGTGTGTGCAGGTGACAACACACTGGAAGGCAGCAGAGGTTCAGGCCCGCTGTGTGATGGCTCCTGGTGGGAAGTAGCATCCTGGGGCCAGGCTCTTCCCTCTCTGTGAGCTCTGACAGCTGAGCTCTGCCAGATCCTGCCTCAGGTTAAGTTACAGCCTCCAGCTGTCTGCTCTGCCCCCTCAGCAAAGCTCGCAGAGAGAACGTGTGCTGCGCCTTAGCCTTGGCAGAGCAAAGACTAGCCTCACACTCTGCCTTCATCACACTTCTAAAGTTAGATATGAGGTTTTGCTCAGAAACAGTTCAGACTTCACCACATGTTCGTTTCTGCAATCTCCGCTCGAGGGCATTACAAAGTTTGTAAAACAGAGGGCTGGAACAAACAACATACATCTACAATGACTGCCTCCAAGTTGCCCTTTTGCCACCTTGGATGTATGGATCCTTTTATCTTTCGCCAAAAGGAGAGAGTCATGAATTGGTTTGGTGACTACCCCTTGGCAAGTCTGGTGACAAGGCAACTGTTGGTAGCCATCGGCTGGAAAGGTTGTTCTGCCGGAGATCTCCAGGGGTAATAAACTGGAGAATGTCTCCCAGACCCTGCTGATCCCCTGTGGAACTTGCTGTTCCTCTGCTCTTCTGGGAGATTTCCCAAGGACTGCGTGTCTGTAGGTGAGCTTTGCTTGTTTACTACCTGGACTCCGAATTTAATTTGCAGCTACTGTTGAGCAGTAATCTTCAGGCAGGAACCTCTTGCTGAAAAAAATATTACTCAAAACTCTGATGCTGTGATTTTGATTGCTGTTTAATTCATATCTTTAAGTGGAACCTGTAATAATTGTGCAAGTAATAATAGACTCTGCTCATTCTGTTTTCTTCACACCAATTATAGGCATAAAAAATCTGCCACGTGTCAGGAACTTCCACTTTTTGCTGGGAAGTGATTTGTAACAACATACTCAATTAACATACTCTTTTTCTGTTGGTAGTATGCTCATAGAGAAACTTTGAATGTTAGGAATCTATTAATTATTCAAATGTTGTTTTGGACAAATGATTTATAGCAGCATGTTCTAGATCAGTCCTTCAGATGTAGTAGTCAGACTGGAAGCTTTATAATGTTTGTTTAGGGTCCTGACTTCTATGCTACTTTCCATTCTTTGACTTGATGAATTCCAAATCTATGAAAAGCTTCCAAAGAGAACCAATGAACCCAGCTTTTGTTAAGATGTATTTAAAAGAGTAATTGCTGCAATATCTATTTTGGACATTCTGGACAAGTTGCTCCAAATGGTATTCACAATTTATATTAAGCAAAATCATGAATAAGTAGTTGGAAATTTTTGCTCAAGTACTGTGCCTTAGACTTACACTGAAAAAAATGAATAACTCTGGGCTCCTGATAAAAAAGTTAGTAATCTTAAATGTGGACTAAAATATTAAGAAGTAAGTAGTGATTTAGATGAACCAATAAAACCAGCATCAAAATTAAACATAATTAACATTTCCCAAATATAACTTCCTGTGTGTGTTGTGTATGTAGTGTATAGAACCCAAGGCTGTAGTCAGATGATGTTGGCTCTGACAACTTAAGCATAGAGAGATATGTGATAGTTTTTTCCTTAAAGCGTAATAGTCTCTTTGGCCATTTCCTAGCAATTAGATTTTTTCCTGATCCCATTTCCCTCATGGAAACCTTACCTGTCTCAGGGTCTGCTGACTATTTGTGACACTGTAATGAAGGTGTTTTACTTACAGAGATGGCACAGGTCGTTTAATCCTCACAGCAGCCACTTTCTCTTGGTCACCATCTTCTAGCTCGAGTCTGTCCTCCGCTTCTCCATAGCCACTGTCCACTGTATCCATGCTGTCATCGTGGCACTTAAGTAGCAGCTCTTGCCTAGGGACCTTGTCCTCTTGTTCCATCACTTTCCAGCCCTTGGTCAGCTCTGACACCAGGTTTGAGCACTTTCTCCTCATAGTTGGAGATAATTTACCACTAAGAATTTTGTCAATAGTACTTGATTCTTCTTTCAGCTTTATCATCTCAGAGCTACTATTGTCATTTTCATATCTATCACTGAGGAGGCTAATATCACCTCCTCTTTCATAGGCTTTACTTACAATTGTTTTGGTCACCTCTTTGCTTTTTATGTTCAGCTTTTTGAGGGCTTCATCTGACTCCCTTGAATTTTTTTCAACATCTCTTATTGTCACTGACTCCTTTGAGGATTTTTCATCATCTTTCATTTGGTGCTTCTTAACAGATGGCATTGGCCATTTTTCAAATGGTCTTTCTTGTAGTGGCTGAGCTGATGAGTCTTCTCTACTGGGTACCCATCCAGAGGGCTCTTGCGCTTGCTTTATGTTGTGGTCACTAGCCCACTGCTGCCAGCCTCGTGCCAAGCTAATAACTAGGCTGGCTGTTCGGATCTTGCGGACAGCCCTTTTTGCAGGAGTAGTACTTGGCTTTTCTTCAGGAGCTGTGTTGCTGTCTGCTGCCATTGTGGCTTTTCCACTTCTTATGCTAAGCACCTGCTGAATGATCTTCCTGAGTGAATAATGTCCAGACAAGAGAGCTGCAGATATTTAAATAGAAGCAGGAGCCCATGGAAAATATGTCAAACACTTCTCACAAAGATATAGTATCCTCACTGTTACAGAGTTCTTTTTTTAAAACAGCAGGGTTACATTTCATCACAGCAGATGAATGATGCATGATGTAAACAGGGTGGCACATACCTGCAGTGGTAATAGTGGGAATTAACAGCTCCTTTAAATCCTCTTCCCTGGGAATACTTAGTTCTCAATTTGTTGGCGAGCATCTTCTTCTTCTAGAAGTGTAGAACTTGGGTTGAAGATTCTGAACAGTGTCAGAAACTGCTAAATGTTAAGTGCTGTCAGTTGCTGACAACTTCAGAGTAGGGACTGCTCATCATCATAAGTAAAAGGTAGCCCTGATCATGGAGTGTAAGTTCAGTAGTAGACAATGAAAAAGAAATTTTAGATGCATTTTTCTAAAAAGATTCCAGGTGATTTCTTTTTATTGTTTGTGGTAAATTATATCCAAGGAAATCTGGGGGGTGTGTGTAATTTTTAAAAGTACTTAAGTGTTCTGTTCTTTAAGTCATTATCTATTTATGTCTGTCTACTTAGAATGTACTTTGGGGGTCTAGGAACCATTTCATAATTGACATCGGTACTTAGAATAAAGGAATCACTCTGTTCTGGGAATTATTATGCGTGTGTGTGTGTATATATATATAAATATACATTTTATATTAATAAATCTGATTAGATTTCTCTAATTAGATATTTGGTTAGATTTAGTTAGATTAGGTTAATTTAGATATCTGATTAGATTTTTGGTTACAGTATAAGAAAAATCAAGCTTCTAAAGAAAATGTTGTGATTTCTTAGTTCTGGAGGACTTGCAAGTGGGTGTTCTTATTTGGATTTGTAAAGTTGTTTGGTGGACTGATATATCACTTTTTACATAATAATAAACAGAYGTTTTCAGAGATACAATTCTGTAGTATCTTATTTCTTAGTATAATGTTTCCTAAATAGGAAAGGAAAATAGCATTGCTTTTTCTATCAGTCATAACTTGCAGTTTACAGGATGACCTGCAGTACTTTCCATGTGACACTGAGGCAAACTGAACTTCAAGGAATTCTGTTGGCTTCACTGGAGTTGTACCAGAAATAAATATGCCCTCTTAGTAATCTGCCTTTTATTTATTTATTTTTGTTAATGGCTGAGGCGATTGAAGTAGGTTAGATCAGATCTAGCTGTTGCTTAATAATATAAGACTATATCATACCTTTGACTTTTGAGTAGAATTCCTCGTTAATCTGAGGGGTCGTTTCCTCTTCAAAACTAATGGCATAATGTAGGGTAGTGTTACTATTTGATATTTACTCATGTTTATTTTAGAAAGAAATGTGTGACCTCAGGATACTGTATTATCTCAACTATTGCCAGCTGCATCATAACTCTGAAATGGCATTGTGATGTGTACTGAGGCAATTTGATTAAGCAGCATGCATTACAGAGCGCATTTATTTTGGTAGTGCTTAAAGCCTATTAAGAGTGGGAGCTTCTTGTGTTAAGATATGTATGTGTAGGCATGCATACATACAGAGTGATCGGTATTACCTAATACATAAGGAAGACGCAAGTGAAAAGAAAATAACGCACACACACAGTAAGCAGTATGACACCAGCACGTTATGTCATGTCCCATGATTTCTTAAGTATAAGGGTGGCCAAGGCTTTAGGAATGAGTTGGAAGCTATATCTAAAAATAAATGGCCAGGGAGGAAGGTGTGCAATGAAGCTCAAGTGAAAAAACTCTAGAAGGATGATGATAGAGGTAAGATTGACAGGGACCTCCACAGTCATCTCCCTGCCATAAGGTAGGCTCAGCTCTATCTCTGTCTGTTTTTGTTCAGGTTGCCCAATACCTTGTTCTTAAAGACTGCCAGCAATAGATACTCTCCCACTCTGCCTAGGCAATCTATGCCAGTGGTTAGCCAATTTAAAAGTTAGAAATTTTTCTCATGTCTAGTCTTTACCTCTCTCACAGCGCTTTAAGCCTCTATCACTGCTGAGAGCAGACAAATCCTACCCTTTTGGAGGCAGCCTTTCTAAATGGAGAGTGCTGTATTCCTCCTCAGTCTTCTAAACATCCCTACTTCTTCCAATCTTTTCTTGTGTTTTCATGATCAGTGATCATCCTTTTTGCCTTTTCTTCTGGATTCCCTAAACGTGGTCTATATCTTCAAGTGTGATGTCCAAAACTCGAATGGTGTATTCCAGGTTAAGCTCACCCTTACAGAGGAAAGGCAACAGATGTGTCTTGCATGTTCTGCTCCTGTTTCATATTCCACTTCTAATTCCCAAAGCTTCCAAATGCTTTCCTGCTAAATGGCTATCTGTATTTAGAGTTGACTATTCTGTGTAAGCGGCCATCATTGTTATTAAATTGCATTCTAAGCTGTTCAGATCACTTTCTCAATTTTTTATGATCAATTTGATTTTTAATCCCTGTTCCAGTATTCTTGCAACTTGATTCAGATATGATAAATGCACTGTTTATTCCACCTTTGGAATCATGAATGAAAATACAGGTAAGCATAAGGTAGATCCCTCACCCTACTTAGTAAGCTCACCCAGTTTGACAGAGAGCTATTTTATTTCTGAGTGGTTTTCCAGTCAATTTTGCACTATTCCAATAAATTTTGTGTATCAGATAAAAACAAAACCTGACCAGTATCAAGATACATAATACCTGCTACTCCTGCCCATCTTTAAAGACTGTTACTTTGTAAAAGAAAATAAGATTGGTTTAATGTAATTTGTCAAATCGAGTTGTCTGTACCTTGCTCCTTGTTACAAAGGGTTCAGCTAGGTTTATTACTCTAATTACTGTTGAGGTTCTTGGACACTTTTACTCTGATACTCTGAGACTTTGCAAGYAGTTGTATTGAAATTCATAGTACTAAAAATTAAGCTTTTGAAGAAGTTCATTTCAAATAACTTTAAAAAAGATTGCTTCTTATTGATGGGTCTGACCTTAGTGTATGGGTCATCATCCCGAAAACTTAATGATTACCTAGTTTAGATGCATAACAACAAATATGTCACAAGTCACAAACTAATGAAACTGGTGAACACCAAGATTATGGTTATAATCTACTATTAAATCCATTTCGCACAATAGTATTTTAAAGAAAATGTTTCGTTTAAACTGCTCGCTGTTTTAAGCTGAAGTTATAATATCTTAGGCTTGTCCAAAGTGTTTAGTAAAACTAATGTAATTATTCTAAGGATGACTAAATTTATGGTGATTAATTTTAGGATGACTAAACTTATGCTTAATTTTAGGGTGTACATCGGTGTGGCCTTGAAATTATTGAATGGTGACTGACTTTATATGGTGAGGTTGCCAGTGAGAAGTTAATCATGAGAAAAGTAAAAATAATGACTCAGTCACCCAGTCAGATTCATACTTTGCAGATTATGTGGGTCCCTTACTTCACTTAATTTTTACTGCAGTAATAGTAAAAATTTATTACTTTAATTGTATTTAATTTGTCGTCTTAATGGAATAACAAGCCCAGTTTGAAATGGCCTATGCTATACCTAAACCTCTTTGCTTAACTTTCCTGCTAGCTCTTCTAGAAGCCCACAGGTACTGGTGGGGTATCAGAAGCCATTGGGATACTGATGTGATTTAGGCTGACTGAGCCTGGACCACATTTTCTACATGTCTTTTATACTTCAAAAGGAATGCTCCAATGCATAGTCACCCTCACAGTCTTGCTATGCTGTGGACTTTCAGAAGTTCAGAAACTCTGCTGGAAGTTAGAGTTGAGAAGTAGTTTGCAGAACATATCCAGGGAGGAGTAGCAACTGGAGAAGGCAAGTAGATGAGTGGGATTGACACACTTATACTTGAAAGTTGTAAACTCCCTTCTTGACCCTAGCTGCATGCTCTTCTTGGATTTAAACTCTGACATCTTGAGACAAATCTGCCCACGTTCCTAGAACCTTGTTACTGTTTTGCCACATTTGGATTGCCACATTTCACTTAATATCTCTGACTTCCTGAACCCAAAGTTATGAGGGACTAACTGAGACTTTGCTAATGTTAGCTTTTCTTTATTTTTTTTTTTTTCCCCCGGATGGATTATTCTCTGTATAGTTATATGCAGTTTCAAAAATCCTGTTATTTCCCATCCCATCCCATGGAATATTAAGTCTCTTTCATTTCTTTTTTTAAAGGATGCTTAATTTTAAAAGTAGGACTGTATCCTTCATTCATTGCTTTACCTTATCCAACATATTTGTCCATAAGTTATTCAATGTTCTTGATGTCTTTAAAACAAGGAATTTCATTTTCAACCAATTGTAAGTATATGAAAAATGCTGTCTTCTTCCTCAGAGTTAGTGGTGAATAATGAGAACAATCTGTGTTTCACAGCTAAGTGTTACCAGCTGCCATTATTGATATGTCTCAAGACTGAATTTTCATCATTAAACTGTTAAAGTACATCAAGTCAGAACATCATATATAGTATTGCCGGTGATCACAGAAAACCTGTGCAACTGGTTAGAGTTGTGGATTTCCTTTAAATTTAGAGTTTGCATCAAACTTCACTTGTAACAGCAGTAATAGGCAACTGTGTTTTAATTCTCTRTACAGTTTTGTGTATAATTCAGGTGTCTGAGTTCTAAGAAATGTACCACTGCTGCGCCTTTGGACTCAACTCTTTCTAACCCAAACAGTTTACACATTAGTTGGTACAATTTCTTGCGTTTATATCCTAAAAACAGCCAATTATAATTAAAAGGGAATCTTGAATTTGCATTTGATTGTGTCATTTCAGGATTCAGCTATCTGAGGGACCAGAGCTTATCCATGACCTATTAAGACAGCTCTGCTGCTTAAAGGAAATGTGCCTAACAAAACTCCAAGAAACTCGAGCCAGAACCAGGACTAAAAGATCTTTAGCTGTGGAAGGGTACTTTGGGTGAGAGGAGAGGACCATCCATTAGGTGCACCTGTAGCTAATGAATTTTAGATTATAGCCCAAAAACTCATCTCTCTCTAGGTGAGACATACTTAACTGCAAGCTGGCCAAACAATAGAAAATAGCACTCTAGAAAGTGAACTAGACAAAGATGAGATTCCAGCATGATTTCTCACTGTAGTCTGGTAGAGAGACCTGGCTGGTAGGGTTGAGAGACCCAACTCTGGATACAGAGATGTGTCCATATGTCTTAAGTTCCTATTATAAACCCCACTGCTGAAGTAGCAGAGCTCTTTGCTCTCTTGAATATATTCTTCCTCTAAAGTTGCCTCCACTTAATAGAAAAAGGAAACTAAGTTTAGGATATGGAGCCTTGAAGCACTTTGACACCCACTTCCTATTTTTGCCTACAAGTCCCCCTGTTTCATTCCACATATTACATTCCATTAGATACCCAAATACCTGCAAGGAATCTATGCAGTTTAATCAAATTTATACAGGAAAAGAAACGTGACTTTAGTTCATACACTGTTAGCCCCATTGTGCCTTAAAGCATAAATACATCTTTTATCTGAATATCTGTATGAAGTGAACAGAAACAAGGAGCAAAGAGTAATGAAGCAAACTCATTTAACAATGTGTATAAAAATGTTTGCAGGCAATAATTTGCATTAGGTATTCAGTTCTGTCTGTAGTATAAAGGAATTTCTGAAGATCATGTAAACAAGATAGCCTTTGAAAGATAACTGCAAATATGTTGCCATTGAAGATTATGATATCACTTCATCAGTGAATGATTATTGTTTTTCTGACAAAATGATTTAATATTATTTTATGAGAATTTAATTTCATGGTTCCAACTTGCTGATGTATCTTAGCTTATAGTCTACCAAAAAAGTTTATGGCTTTGAAACTATGAAATTATTGGCTGCTACTGAACCTTGTCCCTGAGCACAACATTAAATACAAGGAATTTAAAATCTTTACATAACTTTGCAGTATGAGAGGGGCAGGAGCCACACCAGAACAGGAGAATCTGAAATCAGACATGTAGATGTAATATGATAGATGATAAATGTGTATCAAGCATACAAGAAAGAAACAAGTTAAAAAGGAAAGACAAAGACAAAAGATGTTGGAAAACCAGAAATAAGTAGTGTAACCAAAATCATCATCATCATCATAGTATTAATATGACAGTGTTCCCATGTATTATGGCTTTCAGTTCTTTTGTTTGTTTGTTTTGTTAAAGTTAACTGCATGTTATCTGTTTGTTTCTCAGATTTCAAGAAGATAAATGTGGGAGTAAAAAAAAAATGCTTATTTCTCAAAAATTTTTCCTTTTAGAGATAATGTTTTCTGGTTAACTACATTACAGTAGTATGCTTTATGGAGCAGAACTGAATGAATATTTTTATAATAGTGTTTGCTTTATCATCAGTTTAAACTGCATTTACTTCCTGTTATTACTGGATGTGCATCACTTCAATGTCCTTTATTATCTTTATAGACTATCATCAGTTGTGTGTTAAATCTGACTTAATGCAGAGTAAAAACCGCAAACACAAAGGTGCCTTTTTCTTGTAGCAGCCATTGATGCATATAAATGACCTATTACACGTATTTTCTGGACTCTTTGAAAATTTATATTTGATTTAAAACAGAATTGGTAATTATATTCCAAGTCTTACAACTTTTCCTAAAACAAAACAAAAAACAGAAAAAAGAGAGCGAAAATGTTGAAAGTTTTTGAAAGCATGTTCCAAGCTCTTCAAACACAGAAAAACCTACATATAGCAGGGGGGGAAAAATACAAAAAAACAGAGTTCACATATAAAATAAATCCAGTATTTCACATTTTTCTTTTTAAATCTTTTGATTCAGGACCAGGCTAATAACTGAGGAAACTGGCCTGTCTCAGTAATTTTTCAGTATTCTATTGTTGGTTTTTTTATTCGTCGAAGGAAATACCCTTAATTAATGCAATTTCTTATTTACTCCTTACTCCATTAATTAGCTAAGGCAATTGGCATATTTTGAATGCCTCAGCCAAAATCACACTCTGCTCTATTGTATTCCATATCCTTAAAGATTCTGAGACAAAGGATCTATCCACTATGAAGAGGGAATTCTGTTAATGTTTTTGTCAATGTATTATTGGACCCAAATTCATCTACAGAGCAATGTGACTGTTTTCAACGAAGCTATAAGGTAGGAATTGAATTTGGTGTCTTCTGCCAGGAAAAAATCCCTTAAATATTCTCTGCATAAAGCTGAAACTCATTCAGCCAAGGAGAGAAAAGTTAGCATTTACCCTTTCACCCAACTCTGTGACAAATGTGACGTTATGGATCGAATCTGGAAGGCATTCATGATGGAAGGCAAAAATCCTCTTGACTAGTTCTTCAGCATTTCCTCTTGGTACAGAGGATCTCATTTAAAAAGTGACACCGGCATACTTAAGCTTTAAACTGCAACTGTGATTCTTGACCTTTGGTAATACAAACGAAGTCTCTTGAGGGCTGTCAGCTCTACCAGCTCCCCCTGCTATCACATTCCCCTGCGACAGGCGGGACATGCTGTTATTTATTATTTCTTACTYAACCACCAACTGCTTTAACAGCATGCAGCTGTGTTATTAGTAAAGGTAGACTCCTATCTTTGCATTTCTTTAACTGAATGAGAAGTCCTGTGGCCAATCCATGCCAGGAATGCTGCTCTACAAAGTTTCTTGTGTGAGCCCAGCTGACACTGGATGTCAAGAAGTGAATGATGAGAATTCCCAGCAGATCAGGTGGTATTTACATGGGCATTGGGGTATTTCTGTGGCTTGCATTTGGCCTTCAATTCTCAATAATGTTAGAACTGAGATTCCCAGGGCTCTTTTGGAGTTAATTTTGATCAAAAATTTCAAGAATAAGTTAGATTAAGTTATACTGCTACCTCCTTTTTAAGCTGCTCTAAGGAGTCTGTCTCATTTGTGACATTATGTAAGGACAATTAATAGACCATGACTTAGCTGTAAAATTCTTTGCAAGAAAGAGGAGAATGGTGGTGGGGGTGGGTGGTTCATGAGGTCTGTTCCCCATGGGCAGTATTTAAAACTGCTCATCATTTGATTTAGTAAGAGAGCAAACTATGCTTTCCTTTTGGATACGAGGACAGCTAATTGCTAATAACAGCATGCAAACCGACATGAATGTACTGGGARAGGCATAATCAGCTCTATTTTCTCTACAGTTTGGTGTGTTAATTTTCCACGCGACTTCCTCATGCTCTGTTTAAGCACACACACAGTGATTTAGTTACTTAAAATATAAATCAAGGTATTAATAGAGATTAGGGAAAATCAACCCTACTGCCACCTTTTCTTGACCACCATTTTTGGCACTTCCATCACAGGTGGCATTAGCCAGTTTATCACAGAAATTTTGAGGAGGTGGTAAATTTTTAAGAATGACCTCTAATTTTGAAAGTGCCTGGGTATTTGACTTGAGGTGCTTTGCTTCTCAGACATGTAAACTGTTTCTATCTCCCACTGAGCTGTTACAGGCCTGGGTCTTTCTTACTCATTCCCTACATCACTTGTTAATGCTGACTCAGTTCGGTGCTGTATACCTCAGGAGATGATTAGAAGATCAATGTGGAGCAATATTTGGCTGAGCAATTAAAAGTTTAGTATTCTTTAACAGCCCCAGAATAATGCCTCAGCTTTTCTAGCTTTTTTCAGTATTAAAAAACAAAAAACAAGGAATTTGGCATAATGGAAAAAAATAGAGAAAGCAGAAGCATGTGATTATACTTGAAGAGTGTTATGCTACTCACATCAGTTGACTGGATATGGTCATTGTGGGGCTACTATGTTCTCTTTTCTCTCTGCAGAGATTAAGGTTTGTGGCAGAGAGCAATGGATCTGTCCCTTAGTGCTTGACAGGTTTTCCAATATAATAACAATAATAGAAACTTAAATGTAAGTAGGTAATCTATTTTTGCTCTTTTCTTAGCCAGAGGATTGCCAATAAATATTTTTGCTGAAATTGCTGCACTATATCAATATTGGCCTTTATTTCTCTCTTGGTATTTCTCTTCACATAGTGATTTATAAAGATCCAGCTTTACTCAGGAAAGGAAGAGAAACTGACTGGGAGAATTTGAATGGTAGGAGAGAGGTAATAAAGATAAAAAGACTTCTCATACATTATGAAAAACCACTGGGAATCACATAAGAAGCATTTCAATGATTGGAATTCATAGTCAAAGACTGGCACCAGGAAATGGATTGACTTGGGATATCCACTCTCAAGCTCCCTTTTAAGGCCTGTCCTATTTTGTGAGTCGAATAATAAAAAATTGAGCCATAGGGCTACAATATTCCAGCTTCAGAAAAATCCCCAGGAAGTATATCCACTGTGGGTATGTTAAATGTACAATAAAAATAGTTGGATGTAGGGAAAATTCTCATTGTCATTGCTCTGGAGGCTCTGGTTATGAGCCTTCAAAAGGCATTTTCTCATGAATTTAAGCTGAAACCATTCATACTATTCACAATGAAGAGACGTAGGAGAGGTCTTGTGATGTGATGATCGCTCAGTGCAGCTCCTATCCCCTCCACCTCTATTATTAGTTCCACCCCACTTTGCTTTCTCGTGAAGTGTGTAGTCTTTTGGTGTACTGTGCAGCTCCTCCCATTATGCCTTGCCTTTGAGAGGGAGGAAAGTACTGTCCATGCTCTGTCTGCAGTTGGCATCCAGACCCACCCGGAGATCCACAAGGCTGAGCACGGCTCTGTGCCACTTTCTTGTGCTCAGCACCCAGACCAGCTTTTGCCAAGCCAGGCTCCCAAGGTCTTTCAACTGTGTCACGGAAAGAGTTAGGTAACCAACTGGCGCAGGGATTCACATCAACTGGTAAACTGAGGAGGTAGAAGGAGGTAGAAGGTAGGAAGACTTTGGTTATTAATGAGAAATCTTGATTCTGAGCTTGTTACTATGAATAATTTTTAATAGTAAGGGAGGTAGGTTAACAATACAAAGAAACTTCTAAGGGAAGATTAGATTTCTATGTCTGAATCTATTAAAATTGCAAATACTGGCTCTCTTATGCAGAGTTCTGTCCCAGGGGTGCTGTATTTTAGTACAATCTTTCAAAAACATTATAGTTTCTCTTACATTTTTCCCTTGTAAAAGAAAAACAGTTCTCAGTCTCTTATGTGTTCTCTTATGTCCTAATGCTCCTATGAACTTTAAACTTCTTGTGGTGTTCGTCTTTGTGCCCTGTTCTGTTAAGTCCTTTCCACAGAGACTGTCTGATAAAATGGTTTTTTCTCAGGCCCTCTTCTGCTCCTAGTGGCTCTGAAGCCGTCTCTTCTTGGAAGAAGCTAAATTTGTCTCCTTCTAGGAAGTCTGCCTTGATTGGTGATCACTTTACAGGAAGAAGAAGCAATTCCAAGAGATCATTGTTTGCGCATTCCTGTTTTGCCCCTGCCCCTGTGACTCCGTTTCTTGTGTGATTATACACACACACACACCCCGCAGTGCTTAAAATACAAGTGTGCATGTATTTACAACAAATGGCGTGGGCTGTATTCAGTAAGAAACACTGTTCCAGCAGGTCACTAACAAGGGTGCTCCTCTCCAATTTAGTAGTGCCAAATTAGGTTTCCAGTTAGCTTCTTCAGCATTTTAAAGCACCTGTCAAGCTAGGAAGTGTTTCAAGCTTAGGTCTAGCTTCCCAGGTAAAAGAGCTCAGCTCTTGCTCAGCCACCAAAAAAGTTGGAGGGGAGAGAAAGACTCTCCCATCTCTTACCTCCTGGCAAAGCTGTAATCCTAAAAACCTGATATTCAAGATGCCAGGGAGAGAACAAATAAGAACCCCATAAACTTGTATTGCAGCAGAACACTTACTTTGGGAGAGGAAGTTCTTGAGTTTTGCCACATGTCCAGTATCACTTATGCATTTTATCCAATCACTCTTCAATGCAGGGTCCCCAACTTAGAATTTTGTTTACTGTGCTTTCCATTAACTTGAACGGGCATAACCAAAAGCAACCTGAGTCACAGTAACAAAATCAGTGCCAGACTGGACTAGCAGCCTGCAGAAGGCATTTGATGTGACCTGTTTGCTGTAAGGGATACACTGACTCTATCTTCTAGATCTCCAAGGATATGTATTGGGCATAATTGCAGTTCTTACCTATGATACCACAAAGAAGAGTGAGAACTGTTTCCCTCAATTTGTGATGGAAAGAGCTAATCAATCAGAGCTATTCAAGGGAATGCCACAACATCTTAGCTTGCACTACTAAGCTAGAGTAGTGCAGTTGGTATACTTAAAGTATCATCTAAGAACTCTATTTCATCATTTACTATGGAAAAATTAAACTTGTGTTAAGGAATATAAATGCCAGGGTCACTCTTCTTTCCACTATTTCTCACTAATACTCTATTTTCCTTGCATAAATTCAACAGTTATTTTAAAAGTAATTCTTGGTGATTCTGGAAGTTTAGTGATTTCTTTAGTATGCTCGGATATGTGTGTCATAAGCAAAGTTGGTAACTACCAAAGGTTTCCAAGAACGATTTTATCTAATTTTTAATAATTATTCTGAGCCATTGCACCTCCTGTGTTTGAGCTGTTGCCTCTAGTTTGAGATTGTTTCTTCATATTTATTAAAAACAGACCAGAGACCAAAGTCCAGTTGTGAAACAATATTTTTAGGAAAAGTCATATTAGGTACAGATCAAAATGCTGTAGTTCTCTTATTTAAGACTTTTTAGTTTTCAGATTTTTTCTATACAAATGATTTTAGATGTCTTATTTTATATGTTTTTAATGTTTTAATACAAAAAACAATTGGAATACAGAGAGGTGTATATGAAAGGATCAGTTTCTAATACCTTTATTGCTGCTGATAGGGCTTGTTATACAGGAACTCCCATTGATACCGGTGAGAATACTGGCAAGATGGGCAACTACTATCAGATGTGATGAATGGTGGTATCCCACCAGAAGAAGAGAAATCTTATTTTAATTGAGCAACACAGTGATAATGGTTTAAACAAGCCTCTGTTATCAAGACTAGAGGATATGGACAAATGCGCACAAACAAATGAAGTACACAGATTGGAATTTACCATTGTGAAAGATTAAGTGGCATAACAGGTTGGAGGTGCAGAACTAAATGATGGTACTGACGAATACACATATCATTGCATGCTAACAGAAGGGAGAACAGGCATTGCCAAAGCACTCAAATTTGATTATATGATCGCTATTTTCTTGAGTACTGGGTGGATTTTCCCTTTTGAGAACATGGTGCATCTTGCTGGTTCATTGTTAGGGAAGTGTCCTTCCAGTTCACTAGTAATCTGCTAACTTAAAAATGTTAAAGAATAACAGTGGGCAACATTTCAGAAATACCTTGGTGTCACTGAAAATCAGAGGAGCATCAATGTATTAAGAGTTATTTTTGGAGCTGTCTTTAGAAGCTACGTAAGTTAGCTTCTACCCACACTATTCTTACAGAAAATTGTGTATGTTTACTGCCATGAGTAATCTAAACACTATCCTGAGTGTTTGCCATAGTGCAGTTATAGTCTAGAATAGGGCATACTTGCCTAATTCTAGGAAGACTAGTCTTTCATCAAAATGAAGCACTTCATCTAAGGTTACTCAGGTACTTCTGTAATGAAAATTCAGTGCTATCATCTAGACAGAATTTGAAAGAAGCGTGTGAAGCTTTGAAGCACTAGCCAGCATACTTCTCTGCTGAATGCATCCCTTTGTTAGGAAGTTACATCCTCTGTGACAACAAGCAGAGAGGGTCCTTGTGTCTGTTCTTACTTTAACAGGTTGCAGAAGGAATAATGACATAATTAAGACATTGACTCTGATACAGAGCCCCCTAACTGGACAAAACCAAAGTCAGAAATGTTCCCCCTTTAAAGACCAGTGTGGGTAACTCTTGTGTAGGTTTGAAACTGTGACCTTCTGCTCTTTCTACGCTGATACTGTATTGYTTGTTCATCTTTGTGCTCACACATTCCCTGTACAGCCAGCAATTCTCAAAACTTCACCTGCCTTCTGAACAAAAGACATTTTCCTACTCTGATCAGGACTAACTTACATATTTGCATGTTTGCATTAAGTCCAAAGTGCAATGTTCAGCACTTCTCATGGTTTTCATTTTTCTTGCCAAAATTCTGGGTCACATATGGATTCACAGGTTAAATTTGTTTGTACAGCACACTAACTGTCCCACATCTGTGTTCTTAGACCATTACAGCATCGCAATATAATAGATAATCCCCTACTAAGGGTGGCTGTCTTTAAAAAAAAAATGCTGACCTCTAAGCTAGCATAAATAKATCTTTTATGGGAATAAATAAATTACTGTTGGAGTCAGGCTTGTTCCAAATTCTTTTGTGAGTGGAGAGTTGGACATAATTGAGAGATCAAGAGTCATGAGGTTAATGAGGTCATACTGATGGGGTCTGGTCTAGGTTTACTATAACGTGAAAGACTAAGCTCTGCTCCTGACATGTCATGTTGAGTTAGCAGCAATACCGTCCCGGCACTGATCTGTTCAGAAACCTGAAACCATCCTCAGTTAGCCGTCRTCTTGCTGCGTGACGCCATTAGAAGACTTACACTCCCCTACATGAGAAATCCCTTAGACTACCTCCCTTYGCATTTGTTGTAAACATGTTTGTTAGGAGAAATATTCACTAGTGAAATTTTTCCTTTTTAAATCAAGAGACTTATAGTCCATTGAAAAGGATTATCAAAGCTGTAGCAAACAATGTTTCGGAGACCCTTATTAAACTACCCACTCAGTTGTTAATCAGCTTCTGTTTGAACCATGTAAAATGCTATATTTTACATTGTATGTTAGAAAGAGCTCTTACAATGAATAGCTCTTTTCTGTAAAATGGGAATAATATGTCTACTGCTGCTGAAGGTTTTATGAAAACTGACTAGTGTCAGTAGATAGCTGCTATGAATACTTTCTTCTTAATGATTTTTCCAGGCCAATGTACAGTTCAAACCTCAGATAGTAAAAACAAAATATAATTGCTCATTATAAAGTATTTTCTGTCCTGAGGCCTGAAGGAGGAGAGGTCTCTGTGGAAAGTAAAACTGGACAAAGTGTTTGAATTTCATTGCAGAGACAAATGTCTGGGGCAGAGGGGGAGCGGAGTTGCAGAAGCATTGGCTCTTTTACTTCTGGCGGTCCTAATACTGTGCTTGACTACGCAACTTCAATGAATGTAGCTTTTTGAATGCAACAAGATATATTTTGGAGATTGCTAGAAAACTTTTCATACAGCGCTTTTTCCATCGGTGTTGTAAAGATGCATCAAAATCAAATGTTTCTTGAAAACAGTTCAATTTCAACAAAATTCTAACAGAACATCAGGAATTTTCAAAACCGCATCTTTTCCTGACAGATCAATGTATCCCTCCACTTCACCTGCCCTCCTAAAGCCCAAGGTTTTTGTGATGCAAAATTGAAAACAGTTTTGCAAAATTCAAAACATTTCATTTTAAGAGTCTGAGAATGAAATATTTCTATTTCATATTTCAATGTTTTGTTTCGGAATTTACAGTATATGATGTTCAATATAAACCCACACTGTTAACATAACTTCTGCAGTGAAACAAAATCAAACACTTTCCTTGGCTCAAGTGACACATTTTTAAGACTTAATTGAATCCTTCCCCTTCCTCCATCAGTTTTTCATTTTGGAAGGAAAACAGAAGATTGTTTTCTGGCACATGTAAAACAAAGTCACTATTTTGCTTCTTATCTCTGCCATGTATCTCCCAATCTCCTCATGTTCACATGCGTGTACTTTGTGGATGCTGCCAGCTGCTGAACTAAGTTAATACAATGCTTGTCAGACTCACTGCCGTCCCCTTGACTACCACTGCCACACTGACCAGAATTACATCTTGACAGAATAACTGATGAGAATTGCATCATCTTCAGGAGCAGTTGCTAGGTTTTGTAGGATCTCAGCAGCTCTGTAGTCTCCCAGAAATTCTGGAAATAACCTTTTAAGGATGTATAATGGGATTTATTTCTACATGCATCTTTGTCCTTAGTCTTTTCCATCTTTACTTAGGCTAATAAAGCTTTGTAAACTCAAATGTTTGTGAAACTGAAAATATTCAGCTCAATAATTCATCTGACTAAGATTTCTTTGTTGTCTTCTCCTGTCTTATTGGCTGGATGGGGCGTTTTTTCAGCAGTCCTGAATACATTTTACTGCAACTTATACTAATAATGCAGTGTGTATTAAGGTTGTAATGGTTAGTTTAGATTTTACAAAATGCTATGGTTGTGCTTTATGTTGAATTTTAATTGTTTTATTGCACCTCACTGGGTTCCTCTTTGTTGTTTATTGACATTTCCTTTTGATACATTGTTTCTCTGAACTGTTCTGTAGCGTTCTTTTGCTGGAGACTACTTTTGCTCTAGACTACAAAGCTGGTAGTCTAAAAGGTTTATAAAAAGAATGGGTATCAGAGATGGGGGGGGGGGATATTTTTGTTTTATTTAAATAGTGTCTTGAGCTTTAAAATTCCAATCAATCCAAACTAGATTGAAAAGGTTAAGCGTCAACATGTTTCTTAATTGCATTTTACTCTAGAAGGAAACTGATCTTAAGTCTTCCAAATGCACAAAGCAGTTTAAAAAAAGAAACACTGCATCTGATGTGATGAAAGTCTATCTTAAATGCATCTTGATTCAAACCTTGTGACTCTGTTCCCTAATTTTTTAAATAACATAAGACTCATGAAGAACTAGTGCMACATTTGATTAAAATAAACACCACATAATTCGGGAAAAACTTTACTGTTCCTACTGCTAATATATCTTAGTGGTATCAACACCAAAGAAATGCCACCTAGGTTCACTGTTTCTAGTACTGCTATGTAGTATCAAATCTTCCATTCCCTAGCAATCGCAAAGAAAAATGAAGATCCTTACAAGTTTCTCTAATTGCAGCTAACACTTTGGATCAGACACAATAAGGATTCAGGTCATGACAAGGAATAGAAATAATTTTGGAGTCAGTGATGAATGGCCTCCTGTTGGTAATAGATGCTGGGCAGGAACTGATTCTCAACTCTTAGACCTCTCTGCAGACCATAGAAAAACAGTAAGACCTAAAGGAATGTGCTAAATTCTGATAGATTCTTCTTGGGAGTTCCCCAACAGGTTAAGAAAAGAATGTCTGCCACTTGACCTTGTCTTCCTGCTCCCATCATTTCTAAGTCCCTTTTTCCTCCCAAAGCCTGTGAAAATCCCTATGAAGCTGCAAGGTGAATGGATGGAGGCTGTGGTTGGATGTCTGCTGCTGAAGTGTCCATCATGTTATCATTCTCTTTCTACTCCTGTGGCTGTTTGTCACCATTTACTGGTGAAGGAAACAAGTGAAGGCTCCTTAAACAATACAAAGTTCAGGGGCCTAATTCAAACCTCCGCTGTCAGCATTTGTAAGACAAGTTTTCTACCACTTGTCTTCCAACCTGATGGATAAAAAAAATGTTCTCAGCTAAGCCTCTTTCCTACATGCTTATTGTAGGGTCCAGATTACAATAACAGACACATGCAGCCAAGCTCACTTAGGAAGCTCTAGCCAATAGAAAGCACTGTTGGTACAGCTTACCAACACCAAATTTTCTACAAGCACATCAAATTTCTCATGTTTCTCCGCAGCGATTTTCCATAGAAATGAAGTCAGATCAGAAATCTTGGTTGTTATCTTTGAAGCAGTAGAACATTCTTTAAATGATTGCATAAAGCTTTGGAATGAAGACCATCACTGAAAAAATCATTCCCCAGTATAATGAGACCTTCTATTGTAATAATGACATGTGGGAGGGAGAGAACTTTCCAAGGGCCATTCTTTGCCTGTGAAATAGATTTCCACAAGGTCAAAGGATAAGCCTTGTCACCTTCCTCTGCAAATGACTTCATGTATTGCTGTTCCATATAACACCTGCTTATCTAAACTGCCTTCTCTAAGGAATTCAGAACAGCCTTTAAGGTTTAAAAAGTGCAAGTCAAGGAAACATGATCAATTTGGTGGAACTGTCTCGCTCACTATTGATTTGAAACTAAGGGCAGAACTTGGCCATTTAGCAATCACCCAGGTCTATTAAAAACCAGAGCAAAAAGCTACTCCATCTCCTTCCTAGAAAAGACATCGCTGGTTGTGCTGGAGGCAGAGGATGGCTCCAGCCCATGTATTAATTACAATAAATTGGGCCCCTGGGCAGATGTGAGCGCAGCCAGGCTGCCTTAATGGCACTTGCTGCTGCCCTGCTCCACTGCCTGTGTGCTGGAGTTGGTGGTCTGGACCGTGCTGCTGTTGAGTCTCTGTCAATGGCAGATAACTCAGCATTGATAGCACCAGCTGCAGCCTAGTCCTTCTATTCCTAACATCCTGAAATCATATTAAGGTTACAGAATTGAGGACCTAGGCAATTTCACATCAACAGCAAGGTCAAATCCTCAGCTGGTATCAGCTAACTGGCTTCCCACCTGCAGAGTGTTCCACAAGACTGCTGTTTTTACTCCTTTTAAAGACCCATTGCCATTAGCTTTATTCTTTTCTTAACTAGGGCTGTGATCTTTCTTTTCAGGGGTTAGATTTGATATCCTTCCTCTAATTTCTCAGAGGAAGGCCATGTGTAGAAACAGGAACCTGTCCTGAAAGAAGCTTTGAACTATAATCAAAGAGAGTCTGGCACCTTCTGTAGCACTTGCCTCTTCATACTGGTTCCCATGAAATGTAATCAAGAAGAGCTTGATGATAAAATGTCATAGTTGTAGACAATTGTGCAGGAGTTATTAGCGGTAGCCCCTCTAGCATGATTAATAGCACTGGCCTGCTAATGCAAAAATACCTACAGCCACTTGTTCCTCGCTGTGGCAGATTTCATTCTGCTTTCCTTCATTTTACCAACCAGCTGTGGCTAACAGTTGCAGAGGGACATATTTCACCTGAAATCTGACAACTGGTGTTGTCAAGCCTACAGCCAGGCTAGTGGAGGAGTGCCCTACAGACATTTTGAGACTCCCAAGGCTGAGTAGGATGGTTGACACTGAGAGTAATACAGTACACCTTAAGTATGTTTACAGTTCCTTGAGGAAAGGGCAGTAAATATGCTGGATCAGTTTAAAAGATAACTCTTAACGTGAAATGATGTTAAGGAAAAGTTTAATTTATGAAAGACAGAGAGGAGCTCCTAAACTGATCAGGAGACAAACACACCACAAGCACAATAAACGTCTCAGTAAATAACTGATATTTTGTGACAATTTTAGAATCTTCCTTGTGTTTTATTCAGCTCGCAGATCTGAGCTCTGAGGCTAATGGACACAAATAATCTCAGTTGCTACAGCTGGTGTCTGATTCTCAAACAAGTCACATTCTCACAGCATTGTCTTTTCAGATAATTATTAGTGGTGTCCTGGGAATGAGTAGTTATTGTACCACTGCTCTGCAGTAATATCATCTTGGTGCTGCTTATATGGTGGGGGGAAAGTCTAGCATTTTATTTGGTAGGAAAATATGATTCTTGGTAGGAAGAACTTGTTGCTATCATTTGACCAAGAAATAGTTTGTTTTCTGCTCATTTTCTTTTAAAGTTGTTCACTCTTGATAATTTTTGAAAGCTCTTAGTCAGTTGTTGTCCTGTGATTTTCCAGAAATATTTCAGCTAGAAAAATACGGCAGTACACCAATGAGATTCAGGTAAAGAGGAGCCTTCATAAATTTTGGGCTACAGTTATTAGAAATGAAAACCCAAAGAAGGCCCCACTGCAAACTCAGTGCCACGCTGTGCGAATTGTGCTGCAGAGCTATTCCTCAGGCTGTGGAGTGCTTGGCAGCTGCTCCGTCAGTATATTTGTACGCTGCAAAAGCAGTGAGAGCTGTTGGTCGGTGGCCAGGGCTTGTGCTGCCTGCACGAAGGCCCCGAGGGCCGTCTTGGTGTTGAGAAGCAGGGCAGGATTTGTGCTCCCTCCCTCCGCCGCAGGCAGGTCTCTGCGTGGCTCCAGGGAGGCGCACGAGAAGCCATGCTGAGGCTCCGGCTGGGAGCATGAAGACCCTCTCCACGTGTCCTGATGATTAGCTTGGGTGTCCCATGCAGCAAGCCGTAAATGGCTGCCTAGGCTACTTTGGCCCCATGCATAGATTTAGATGACTTTTTTTAACAGAAAACATTGGTAAGCACTTCTGAGGCGACTTAGCGCACCTTGTGAAATTCTGCCTTGGCTACCACTGTTTAGGGAGGAAAGCGCGCAGCATTCAGTCTCTTTGTCTGTCAAAGGCAGCCTGAGCTGGTTTTGGCACATATCTCTAACTGCAGCAAACAAATCAACTGGATGATAAAAACAATGACAGCAGTTACCAGCTCTAACCTTTTATTTCTTGTGTAAATTAGAATGATGAAATATTTGATCTTTAAGGTTATTAATGTGTGACTGCTTGCCTAGTCTTATTTTTCCTTCTCTCTGCAAATCCTTTTAACTAACTTTCTGGAGTAATTTTCCACTCCCATTTCTTTTCTTTCCTACGCATATTGCAGTTTAATGTCCTCAGCTGTTGCCAAGGAAACAGAATTTTGAGCCTGGCTTGTCAAGTAAATGAAGGAGCAATTATTTTTGAAGTATTTCTATAAACTTAAATTAAAGATGATCACATATTTTTTAGGTAGTGTTGGTAGCACCTTTTGCATAAGATTATTCAACACTTCCAGTGGAAACCCCCTGTATTGTAACTCCCACTGTTCAGTATGACATTTTCTTTGGGTGACCTTTTTGGAAAGTTTCAACAAACCTGATCCAGCTATTTCCAAGAGAGATAAGATAAAATATTTTACACATATTAAGCTAATGCATGCAGCTGTTTTCTCTGTGTGTAAAGCTGACGCTCTCATTGAGAAACTTGAAATTTTCCATGGCTAGAATCAGCCTGGTGATAGATGCTTGGAGGCAGGGGAGGGAAGAGGAGGGACAATTTTGTTTCCTGGGATCTAGGCCAGTATTTGGGCTAGYGCCTTCCCAGGTGGAAGCTGCAGCTATTCCTTAGGGGGGATAACAGCTTATCCCTTCCTTTCTGTTTTTCAGCAGAAGGGAGTGTTGAAGTGGGAGGGCAGGCATCAGGCTCTTCTTGCAAAGTAGTCACTGCAGCAAGTTCAGCAGCCTTTTCCACAACTGCTCTGAATCTAGCTATAAACTACAAGTGTGCATTGGGCAATATGTTATGTGGACAACCATGAATCTTCTCCTTTGTCCTCTGATGCCCAGATGAGCCCACAGCTTCCCTCTGCAAAGTGTGGAAAGGTCATTGAGATGTAGCTTGTTTCTTTGATAGCTTTTTGTGGAGGTCTATAGAGGCACCATGAAAGGGACTGAACTAGGAAGTTCCTGGGTAGTAGCAGCAACAGACATGACGTGTTTTTTCAGATAAGGCTCACTTCAGTATTCAGAGGCTCAATAGCTAGAGGAGATGGGGAAGAACATTTCAGAGTCCTGGAGCCAGCTGGAGAGACAGCCTAGCTGGAGGCAGACCCGCTAGGAGAACTGGTAAGATAAAGCAATCTTGCTTTCAAAACATGTGAAAAACTTTTCCATGTCACATCCTCGTAGATGGTGCCCATTCAGTAAAACACCTCTCATCTGTCACCCCAATCAGAACGAAGGCACGTACATCTTTGTGTAGGCCAGGGCCTGTGTCCAAGGAGAGGAAAAGCTGAGTGGCAGGCCACGTCGTCTTAGAATCYGGGAAATACTCAAGAGAGAGAGATATAGGAATGGCAGGGAGGTTTGGGTATGTTAAGCTATCATTGAGGTAGGTTGCAGCCCACATGGTGTTTCAGAGCTGTTCTGGAGACTTGCTGGGAATGTGCGACTCCCCCTTAGATCAGAGGGTATTTTAAGCRTGTGTGTGTGTGTGTGTGTGTGTGCATGTACGTGAGCCTGCGCATTTCCATACTGATGGCATGACCTTGTCCAGAAGTAGCAGGTTGCTTTTCCAATTTGTAATGTTGCTATCTATAGAGCCTTCAATTTTAAGAAAAGAAAAGAAAAGAAAAGAAAAGAAAAGAAAAGAAAAGAAAGGAGAGAAGAGAAGAGAAGAGAAGAGAAAAGAAAAGAAAAGAAAAGAAAAGAAAAGAAAAGAAAAGAAAAGAAAAGAGGAGAAAAGAAAAGAGGAGAAAAGAAAAGGAGGAAAGGAAAGGAAAGGAAAGGAAAGGAAAGGAAAGGAAAGGAAAGGAAAGGAAAGGAAAGGAAAGACATTAAGGAAAAATAGTCTGCACCTTTTTCTATGAGAACTCACTTGTACTTTTTGATATTTAAGTTAACTTTAGGAAGAATTTTTTTTCACCAGGTTACCATCTGTCGGTGAAAACCATTATACACTCAGAACTGCATCTTACTGGTGGAGTTACTAAATTGTGCAGGAATTAGATTTTTGCTACTTAGTAATGAAAAAAAAATCTGAAAAACTGAGAGTAAGGATAGGAAAACTTATGTGCATAAACAGTCAATAATTTATGGCTTGGTTTAAAGCAGCTGATATAAGGAAACACTTTTCCTTTCCCAGTGCAACTACAAGGTGTATTGGGACAGTCTTCACCAAGCCCTGGTTACAGGATACACACAGAGTCTGACTGGCTCACCAAGCTCCTCAAACTCCTATTTAGAAGTGATATGACCCCATTTGCACTCTACCCCTACTTAGTCTTCTGACAGCACTGCTGGAAAATTTCTTTGTCTCTACCCACCCCTAACATAAAAACTTCCTCCAAAAATGTCAAATGAAAATGTTTCAAGAAAAACAACATTTTTATTTCCTGAGATTTACAACCTGAGATTTTGTTCTTATGGAAACGTTTTTGCCTTTCTTTTGTTTTCCTCACCTTTTCCTCAAAATGTAACATTAGAACTACTTATGGGCGTAAAGTAGCATGTGTTTTGAGTGACTGAGATCCTAGTTAATAATTAATTGCAAGTTTTCATTTAAAGTGCTTATATTGCTCCATTACCATATTTCTGTATTGAAAAAGAAACAAACCCTAAACTGGAAAGCAAACCAAAACTCATTAAGAATAAAAATTTATTTTGGAATAAGCATTTTGTGCACAGCATTCTGTCACRGATTTTCACCTGTCTGACACACTGCTAATATGTTGTAGTTGCTGGTGGGTAGTATCACTGCTTGGTGATGTTGAGACACCCATAGGAGCTTCCTCTAGTTTGGAATAAAAGTGATAACCCCTTTTGCTACTTCTTTTTAGTAGCTTCCACCCTTGAAAGTTTGCTTATGTAAAGCATTTGGTCTATGATACCTGGCCTGCATGTCTTTTCTTGAAAATATCAGAAAATGTGTGTTTTTCGTTTATTCTCAATTACAGAGCATATCAATTTGGCCATTTCTAGTAATCAGTAGTCAAATACTCCAAACGAGAAATTTATTATAAAAGTTTTTTTGAAGCAGTCTGAGTATTGATTTTGTTCTCAAGTGTTCTTTACCTTTGGTGTTTATCAAAAGTGAGTGCTGTGGAGTGGTTGATGATTGAGAGTTAACCTAGAAGTGCAGTAACTGTCAGTTCTTTCTAGCCAGACTTGTCAGGATATTCTTTTGGAAGACAGAGCTTTACATGAGGGCTTTGACACACAAAAAAGTTATCAAAGGGCACCACTTACCAAGTTAGCTTCTCTGTGGTAACTATCTGTGTGCATGTTTCAGCTCTCTGGCCCTCTTCAAGAAATGAAAAATAAATTAATTTCCAACTTAATTGAGAAGTAAGTCACTTTCAATTAATTACCTCATATTTGCCATGCAGACATGGGTTGATGGACTGGGAGGGAGAAGAGGAGTTAAGGCAACCTTAGTGTTCAGTAGAGCAGCACACGTGCTTCTCCTCCCTTGCTGCAGCAGTGGCCTTGCGGTTTCCCCTTCTGGCACCTGCAGCACTTGCAGTGGGACTGGATCCGGTCTGGGGTTACGAGCGCGCCCACAGGCAGTCCCCAAACCTCTAGCAGTCTGTCAAAAACCTCAAATCCATTTGGTAAATTTCCCAGCTTAAAACCGGGCAGCCTGGCCGAACTCGGGTGCCAGGCCCGGGGAAACGGGGCCTTGCAGAGCGTGAGTGCCCGGCGCGCGCGTCAGGATGCAGAAGCAGGCTCTTAGATCACCCTCTGCCCAGCTCTGCTCTCTGAACGTAGCCAGAGGAAAGGGCTCCTTAACTGTTTTAAGTTAACCACCCGTTTAACCATCTCTTCCATCTTTGAGCGGCGTCTGCCTCTCTGGGGRCCCTGGGGGCTGTGAGTGTCCTTTTCATTTCCAAGCTCTTGCTGACACCTGGTGGCCTCCTGATTTCACAAAGATCAGAGTACTGGGGGAGATTTTGGTGGGGAAAAAGTGCTGGCCCTGCTGTCATCCTCCTGCTCCTGCTGCCTTTCAGCCTCTGTATTGCTCAACCTCTTGAGCAGATGAATATTTCTAGAAGAAATATTTATTGGGCAAAGCCTCCATTTCTTCATGTGCATGGCATGAGAGTACATGATATCTCTTGTCAGCACCTACATGATCATTCATAGGTGCGCCAGCATTTCTTCTAGGTTTTTTTAAAGAGGGACAGGCAATGCTGGTAAAGACAGGGGATGGTCCACAGCCTCAGCACCAGCTGATGGGGCTGGCTTACTGCAGTGTAAGGCGTCCTACAGCCTGTCAAAAGTGGCAGGAGTTTCAACAGTGCTGAGCAATTTAAGTTGATTCAACAGTTTGTTTCAAAATGAAACAATTGCTGGTACTTATAACTAGCAATTTGCCATTTTTTATGGCAGGTAATTGGTAACCATTGCTTGTTAGATTGTCTTTATAGTTTCTGACTGTACAGAGGCACTCGATGCAATGCTGGGGTCAAACAGACAAAAGGTGTGATAAAATTCATTATTCATTTTATTGCAAGACTGAGTTATGCAAAGGCCTAATTCTCTGTTGCTTTGCTTGAGACACATTCACTTACTCTGTGTGCAAAACAATGCTGAAATGCAAATAACTGTGCACTTCTCTAAATGACAGGACAGACAGAGTAGAAGGAAGTATGGTCCAAAAGATTTAAAGTAGGGTTACATGTCCTTATATGCACATTAATATTCTATAATCTGAACTAAAACAAGAGTGTTTTTTTTCTTCTCTTACATAGCAGTTTCAAAGCTGAAAACTTCTGAAATGCATTACAAACCAGTTGCTGTTAGTTACTGGTATCAGATAAAAAGAATATCAGATAAAAGTAAGTAAAACATAGGTGTGCTTCACAAACTGCACCTTACCATGTGAAATGCTGTTTGGGGATTGAACTATGGCTAGAATTACAGGCCTGTTCTCTAGTGTGCTATTCTTATGTTGCACTAGCACCTGCAGTTGAAAGGGAAATGCTTGGAGTGCGCTGACAGGAATAGCTATGCAGAAGGAAAGAAGAGCTGCCATCTTGTGTGGAGAACTGAGACTGCACTAAAGAAGGCTAAAAATTAAGACATCTTCTTAAACCATTGTATTTTCAGAAACTCCTTAGTAACAATAATTTCATTTGTATAGTGACTGGTTCCATTCTTTCTTTTTATTTAACTAATACAAATGAACCACTTTTTGTCCATAAGCACTTTTTTTCGGGCTTCAGTAGTGCTGCAAGCTCATTGAGAGAAAGCCGAGGAGGCAGGGAATGGCTTGTCTGCACTGACTAAGAGGGCTAACTGGCTGCAAAGCAGCACATGTGGCACCCAGCAACACCAGTCTTGCACACAAATATTTTTGCGTAGTTTCATATATGAGAACAGCAAACAAGCTTATAGTGAGTGTGCTACATGGTATTAATGAATCACATGATAGCAGGCATCTTCCCCCCCAGACCTTATGGTAAGTTCACTGTAGGAACTGGCCAAGCACCCAAAGGATACTGATAGGCTGAGTTTGTTCTGTCTAGTTTACAGCCCTCTAAATGTCTTTGATAGTATTAGTTCTGCTCCCTACAATAAAATTCTCATTTTATAGTATTAGAACAGATGGTGCAGACCTCATTGAGAAGAGTTTATCTGATTTATCTGCTACATTCTAATAACAGTAGAATATGCCACAAATATAACTCTCAAAACTTTATTCCTGTGGCCAGGCTACACAGGGAGATCCTGAAAGAACCAGTCAACATCTTCACAGTGACAACTATATGGAAAGTCTACAAAGCTGTAGGGATCAAATAACAGTAAATGTTAGCACATGTATTGGTGGACTGCTGTAATGGGATGGTGAATGCTGATAAAATGAATTGACCAGGGTTGTCTCTGTGATATTGCTGCTATGGAGACTGAGAAAGAAGCCTTCTTACTTCAGCCACTGATTAAATCCAAATCTAGCAAGTTGGGCTTCTAATTCAGCTAGGTCTTGTAAAGTATAATTACTTTTTCTAGCTTAGAGTTTAATCACAATACTTACAGTGGTCTTGGTCTTTATACAACTGGCTGTGTGAAGTTAACATTTTTCTGCACATTAATGCAACTAAATGAACAGTATAGTGCCTTGCTCTTGGGCTGGCAGAAGCAATTCCAACCATCTGTTGTTAAACTGGTGCTGGGAAAGAAACACAGCTGACTTAGGGCTTTAAAGTGTCTCAGCACCAAACATGCTTATTTCTTGTTGAAGCTGAACTTCGTTCTGAGGACATCCCTCCCCCTCCCCCCTCCAAAAAAATAATTAGGGACATGCTAGAACTTTTCAGTCACCTTACCTTGCATTGAACTGTGTGAGTATTTCTTCTAAAACAGCTGAGAGCAGGACGAGAAAGGAACAACTTTTGCTGTTGTTCTGATCTTGCTTCCATCAGTGACAATTAGCCTTTACTCCCTTTCTAATAACTGATAAGCAGAAGGGAGAATCTAACTCCCTGCCTCTACCTTTTTCTGATACTCTCTTGAGAGCCAGCACTGTTTCACTCTGAGCAAATAACGATCTTCAGTGATACCTATGCGTTCTTTTGAGAACTGTGGACATTAGCTTCCTCTCCCCTGTAAAAAGTGATCCACTTTAAGTAAGCCCCAAAATAAAGTGTTATAAAGGGACTTTGTTTTATTAGATAGACAACAGTTCATTGGAAATGGACCCAGGCTCTGTGCCTTACAAAAAGGTTCTACGCAAGTCGTATAGTTATTCGTGCTTTCTGTTCAGGGCTTACAGGCCTTCAACCCTCCTGTCAGACACAGCTGCCCCTTCACATCTCGTCAGCACCTTCTGAAATGGTATTAACACACCCTCTGTTGGGAATAAATGCCTGCATACACCGTAGGTCCACGTTTGCCTAGCAGCATAATACTTGAGAACACTTAGTCATTTTGTGATTGCCTAACAAATCTGAGTCTTTTTCACTATGTCCCATTTCAAACTGTCCCAGTTTATGCCTGAAATTCTTACTTCTCTTTACATACTCGGACATGCACTTTGAATTTCATCCCATTTCTGATTGTCCAATACTAGTGGTCATCCACTTCTTGTATGATATTTTGATTTCCTGCTGATGCTGCTTTCCATATACATGTCATCAACGAATTTTATAAGCACATTTCTTTTTGTGCCAAAACATTTAATGAAACTCTTCCCAAAACCAGGCTTTGCAGAGCTGCAGAGCAGTTTCTTTCCCTTTCCCAGCCTGATGCTTCACCTTTCACTACCCACAGTTATTTTCAGCCTTTCACAATTCTTTTATTAGTTTCCATTTTTTATTGTTTATCTATTAATGTCTCATGTAATCCTCCATCATATTAATTTAAGTTCAGATAGATCAGTCTTTTGCATTTGCTTTGCCAAGAAAATCAGCAAAGATACAGGCTCACTGTGACACTGTATGTCCTTGATGAAATCCCGTGTTATCCCCTTTTCTGTGCACCTCTATTTCTTTTATTATTCTGCCCTTCAAGTGTTTTTGTGGTAAGAAAACACATTAAAACACAAATGCTTTTGGGGGTAAGAAAATGATATCTGTCATTGTGTGCATTACTTTCTCCTTTTTAAACATTTGTATTACATTTGCTCTTCTATAACCATAGAATACCACAATTTGATAAGTGCATTAAAATCCTGGTCAGTCAATCTGTGATTCCATTTTCCCATTCCTTCAATGTTATAACACTGAAACTCATGTCTCAGTTTCCTAATTTGAACATTACAGACAGTATTACCCTGAGTGTGGATGTTAAAGAAATATTTCAGGCTAGAACTAGTATCTAATGTGTCATAAGGAAACTTTTGTTACCCTGTTCAGTCTGACCTGTTCTTAAAACTATAGAGAAGCTCTCAGCACAAAGGTAAACACAAATTTGAATTATGTCTGTGCATTATCCCATTTGCTAGTATGCTAATTCTTATACATATGAATTAAGGAACACCAATTGCAATCCTATCCATATACCAGAAACAACCACACTTTTAAATGTAAAGTGTGTGTAATCAAGTTTGAGCTATTTAAATTCAGTTCTAGAAACAGATGTAGCCAGTCTATTTTAGTTTACAGAATGTCATTAACCAGTCAAGATAACTTCACTTGCATGTCTTGAAGAGAATAAAGGAAATTTATTTTGACTCACCTAAATGTTTGTGTCTTTTTGAGAAGTTCCTTCCACAGATCAGAGAAGCTTAAAGACAGAAAGAGAAACCTATTGTTATAAACTATATCTTGAACTTCAAGTTACTGTAATCTGAAACAGGTTTTCAAGTGCTTTGTTTTCATATTATGTGATATTTGAAAAAAAGGAGCTAGGATAAAAGAACACCGAAGCTTACTGTGCTGCAGAAACCACTATGAACTATAAACAGAAAATCTTCTCAAAACATGATTGAATAAAAGCTACTATATGATTTTCTGCTTTACATAGCAAATATTAAAATAAAGATATGTGAGAGGGCAGAAGGATCTAGCAATACCTATCAAATTGCTTGTACACTAACCATATCTGGGGTTGTAATTTTTTTGACCAAATTTTTTGAACTGACAGAAACCTCTGCTAATTCCACTCTTCCCTTGCAATTTCTATTCTTCCCTTGGTAGAACTAAGCCCTGAATGTTCTCTAAAAAGCACTTACATAAAATCTGAGTGGGGAAGGGGACAGGTAGCAAAGCAGGACAATTTTGCCACTGTTAAAAACCACCTCAGACTTCCTGACTATACAGGAAGGATGGCAGTGCTTATGGAGCTCACTTCCCTAAAGTAAATCTTTGTATCCATATCAAATAGGGACTTACATACAGTTACTGTGTACTTTCTTATTGAGAAAATGAAAATCCTTCATACTTTATCCAATTTAATTCTTTCCTTGGGATTCTGGGTTTTGCACAAGTAATTAACTATGGTAACACTAACCTGTACCTTGTAGTATGATAGAATATTGCTCAAGCAAGTTATTAAGAATAAGCCTTATACTAATGAGCCACATATTAACAATCAAAGGAGAAAGTTTCCTTGTCATCACATTTAGAATTCTGCTTTCTATATGTGTTTCAAATGAGACATATGGGCTTTTCAGCATGCGTTAAGGCTGCTCAGTCATGCTGTTCTTATTTTCAAAGGACCTGAGCCCTTCAGGTGCCCCTGACTTCAGCTCAGTGGTAGSTGCTCAGCCCTTCTGCTCTGTCCATTTGCCCCCTGATATGCTCCACTGCAATGGAGCAGATTGGTGTACGGCTGCTTACACTGGAGAAGCATGAGCATGTGCTGAACATTTTTGGGTAGAGGCAGTGATGTTGGATCACTAAGCTGAGGATGAGGTAAATGTAATGGGAAGATGAAACCTCTTAGTATTTTTCTGTTTCAATTCTTTTTTAATACACACAATTAACGTTGCAGTGTGTGTGGGGGTCCTCTGGAAAGGTTTACCACACTTTGTTCAAAGCAATTAATGCTGCCTTTGTCAGCTCATAACATTTCTGTGGCATGAGTCAAGATTATTCATCCTACCCCAGATCGTATTATCTAACTCCTACCAAGCTGGAGATTTGGATATGTGTCCTTGTTTAGCAGCAAATAGTTCTGTTCTTAGGCTACAGAGCTGGCTTTTTGTGAGCATAGTTTTGAAAATGAAAATTCAATGGACCATGTTTCCCATGGGACTAAAAGAACGTGCAACCCTAATTTATTGCATTCAGTGATTAAACAAATAAGTTCTTTATTATGTATTCAAATTGCCATCCATCAGCTTTTTAAAGACCAAATCTATAGAACCCTTCCAGAAAGCTGGAGATAAATCTCTCATTAATTATTACACCCAGTGTTATTACTGCCTGTACACTGCTGGCTGCAAAAATAATTCTTTGCATTTCTTTGTTGTAACTTATTCTTTCTACCGTGGCAGCAAATGTACCCAATGTTCCTGTGGGCTTGTGAACCTAACCAATACTGCCACTGTGCAGAGTCCCATATGTACTTCAAGCCTGTCTGGAGTGGATCACGGCCCTTTGAGTGGAGCATTTATCTCGTTCAGTCAGAGAGGAGCAAAGGCCATTCTAGGCATGCAGACTAAAGAATATTTTCTCTCAAACTTGAGGCTGTAGTGCAGATTGCTCTGGTGTGCTGGAGAGCCTCGGATCAACACAAACACAGCTGTAATGGAGAATTATTCCATTTCTTATAACTCTGTTAACTGTACTGTATTCTGTGGCCCCAGTTAGGTGTTTACAAGAAACATCTTTCCTGCCTGCAGAAATTAGTTGGCTTGATCCTAGAAAACGGATTTTAAATTTGTTGCATTGGCTGGGTTTATCATTTGTGTTTATTTTAAGGTTCTTTCACTTTGCTGGTAATGACTGTATCTGCCTGCTTTTGCCAGCTCCTGTAATTTCCTAACCAGAGACATCCAAATCCATGTGTTTCATATAAAAAGGTCTTGAATGATTTTTTTATCTCTTCTTACTTAAATTTGAAATAGCTGAAACTGGAATATTTTCTAGTCTTTATTATTCATTATGAAGTGTGTGCAAAATGCTCAGGGCAAATCACAGCATTACATTTCACTCCTGTTATGAGTAGTTGCATTATTGTTCTGAGTTATGGACTATTATACTGTGGGTTTTCAGACTCCTGCCTGTGTTTTTTTGTGGAGGTGGTTCCATGTAATAGCCTTTCATTGCTGGTTGGGCAGTACAGATATGTTGCTGCAGGTCAGGGAGTATCTTCTCTGTTCTACCACAAATCATTTAGACATAGAGTGGTCCACGCACAGAAAGAGGACAACAAAATTATCTCCTGCTTAAATTTAGAGCCCAGTGTCTGCAGTTACTGTCGGTAGACTTCACTATCTAGAAAGCTCTACATGTCTACATACACAGTGTGGTGTATTTTGTCCAGTTTTCCCTATAGCCTTATTTATCATTTTCCCTTTTACTCTTGTCTCCATTTCTGGGTGTGTCTCATTTGATAAAGAGACAGCTCTAGGATAATTCATATCTTTAATGATGGAAATGTTAAAAATCATTCTTAAATGCTACTCATGAGGACTGTGAAACACAGGCTGGTGTGCTGAAGATATGGCCCATGTGGGGACTCCAGAAGCTTATTTTGCTGGAGGAAAGCTGGGATGGGATGGTAATTTGTGTTTAAGAACTATATATGGGTTCCTTCCTTCCCTTCCCCCCCCGCCCCCGACAAGAAAGAACGAGGAGCTCTGTGCTGCTCCTTTCTCAAAAAGTAATAAGGAAACATATAATTTACAAGAGTGCTGCAGTTTTCATAAGGAAAAGGACAGAAGGTGCTGGTCTTTCAAGAGAGCCATCATCTAAGACCTCCAGGTTATTAAGAGAAAAAAAAAAAAAAAAAATCCAGGGCAGGAGCCTTGAGAGGCCATTTGAGTTTCCTGGGGTTGCCAGAGGTTTGAGAGGGATGGAGCTGGCCATGTTTCTCTGGGCTGCTTGGAAGATGGCAGAAGTCGGAGCTTCTGGAAAAGGAAACATATGTTACTTGGGACCTGAGGCCATGGAGCCTGTTTTCATAGGCTGATGTGTTTTTTGAAGGAAGAATACACCAAAAGTCAAATTTGAAAAGGAATTCTTCCTTACTTCTTTCTTCAAGTCCATATGAGAAAGGGCCTTTGAAGCTAAGATTTGGTGGCACATACACATCTATCTAGCTGCTCCAAGTGCATCCCCTGAGGGTTTAGGCCTTGTGCCTTCACCTTCCAGGCTGGAAGCCCAAGATTCTTCTATGCTTAGTCTGAGCTGAAGATTATGGTATTTTGTGTTTAAACTATTTTCATCCAGAAGATCCAACCAGATTACTCTTGCTAATCTTTTTTCCTTTGGGAGCTTGTGTTGGTTTGTGAGTATGAGGAGCCACTTTAAACAAAGCGCAGTTTACTCTTACCAGTGGGAGCACAACATAAATGAGAACATACATTTTTTAAAATCTAAAATTAGAAATGGTTACATGAATGCCTACCTGACATGAACCTTTCATTTCGGCTGGATGCCATTTTATTACTCGGTCATTTCTATTGTTTCCTCTGCCTCTTTAGAGCTAACCAAAGACTTTTATCTCCATGCCTGAGCTGCGTCATCTGCACTAGTTTAATAAGACTCAGAAAATATAAACCAGGCTAGCAGCATTAAATGCATTAGTATGAGTTTTTTGCTAAGAACCTGTGATCTGGCTGTTGCCTTTTTTCCCATTCCTGCTTGCATATCCTTCCAGTCATGCTATTGAATTAATGTAGGCTAGGCCTTCAGTAAACATCCAAAAAGGCAGATTATGGCATTCTGCTACATTATTACAGGGATGCTGAAATCTGTCACAGGGGGAGGTGAACTGGAACTGATTTTAGGTTCCCATATAATTTCTTAAGAATGCAGGAAAAAGAAAAGCAAGGAGAGAGGCTGGTAAGGGGAGAGGGTCTTTAAATAGTATTCTTGACATTTTGAAATAATGATCATTGGCACTAACGCTAAAAAGTTTATAAGCCGCTGCCTTATATGGATTACTAAGTAAAAAGGCCAGTTCCCTCTTAGGTAGCATACTTTGTAGTGCTAGCTCAATTTGGGGGTTTAAGGTGAATTTCAATAGGCTTATATTTTCTAACAAAACTATGGCCACCAGTGCTCCTCTTGCAGCCTGACCACCTGCAAGAGGTGGAAAGCTCATCTTTCTGCTTGTAAGCCAGCTCCAGCATTTGCAGCTAAAAACATTGCTTTTCCTGGGCTACTATCTATATATATCATTTACTATGTGAAGTAAAATGGATTATAACAGAAATGGAGTAGGGGCAGTAAGAATCAAGGTTAATCTGGAGCCCTCGGTAACGCAGAAGGGTACAGATATGAATGGCATTGCTTCCTTTGGTTCTCTCTCCTCCCCTGCTCCAAACTTTAAAATGCTCTTTCCTATGCTGCACAGTGCCCCTGCTTTCTGTGTTTTTTCAAATAGCTTTCAACAGCTTTTGCATACTCACACTACTGAGGAATTAAATCCCTTCTTGGGATCAAACTATTCTGGCGATTTCTGCATGCATGCAGCCTCAGTGAGGCTGTCTTCTCTTTGCAGGCTGACTCTGCACTGATGGGAACTTAGCCAGCCTGCAGCTTTGCAATGATAGAAAGCTCTGTCACAACCAAGTATTTCTCACCATGGGTAGGAGAGCCATACAGACACAGGAGCGGAGCAGACAGGGGAGGCAGACATCTGTAAAGTGAGAATGCAGATAATCTGTGACAGAATGTGATATGTCTGTATGAAATTATAAACTCTGCTGGTGATTAAGCTTCGAACGCGTCGAAGTCAGTCTCTGAAAAGCCTACGAGGATGTTTGGCAGATTGCTGCCCTGACCAGGAAAGGCGCCTGACATCTTCTCTCAGGACCATGGCGGAGAAGCTGGTGTGTTCCGGGGCTGGCAGACTGTGGGTGCTCGGGGCTGTGCTCAGGTGTGTGCTGCTGGCTGCTGTGAGCTCGTCCGCAGGTGCAAATCCCCGTACAGCCCCTAGTGCAGCATAATGCCTGGGCACCTGAGGTTAGAAGGGGAGAAAACCAGGGCAGAAAATACCGCAAAGGGTGATGTTCTGTGATACACCAGCCTTGGCAGGGAATTCAGTTTAGGAATTACTCCTTTTCTCCTGCCTCCTTGTTCCCATCCCCAGTCACTTATTCCCATTTCGTACTGCAGTTCTCTCTCCCCTCAGGTGTGCTGCTAAAATTGCTTTTGAACAAGTTGTAAACCTGACTTATCTACAAAGATCTCTCTTTTTTGAGGTTTTCCACTCAACTTTTCCACCATTTTGCCAAATGTACTCACAGGCTGTGTTTGCACAAGCTAACCTATTAAAGGAAAAGATCTGATTTGAGTTATCTTCATCCTCAGTTCACCCCTAGCTGTTATGCACTTGCCCGAGCTTCCTGCTCCTTCAGCTCTGCCTGCTATAAAAACACGATCATTTCATTATCAGTCTGACTCAGGAAATGGTCAAACAAATGATTGTGCTGTCATCATGGAGGAGGAGTAGCAGGGATGAGCATGTAGAGACAAACTAGCAAATGGAATGACTTAAATCAAGTTTGTACCCAATGCAATGGTTCTTGTGGCCATAATCTGAGAGGTGGGGTAGTCCCACCTGAAGCTCTCCAGAAATACAATTTTTTTCCTCTAAAGTGTGTAACAGAAGATTACGTAAAAGAAAAGTGCCTTGTCTAGCAGAGATAGTTCTTCGTGCTGTGAGCAGTAGGAAGCAGCAAAAAGGGGATACCTGACTCCCAGACCTCCTGCCAGAATCATCTTCTGGCAAATAGTGCATGGAAACACCAAACCCACGTGATTTCCTTTATAAGGTTGTTGCTCACTAGTTCTTTCTATGTTGGGATGACAAAGAAAGCAGCAATATCCAGAAATGAAAGGATAACTTGTTTTTGGTGCCATTAGGTTTATGGTGTGAGCTATTCTGCATAGTTTTATAATGTAGATCTTTCCAAGTTGGATGGTGAATGAAGCAAATCTCTTTTATACTCCTTGGTGCTGAATGTTAAGGCAGACCCTTGACTTTGTGTTTCACCTCAATGGAACAATACACGTTTTTTCACACAGACCCACACAGGCAGGTATGGCTGGGAAGAGCTAGGCATCTCCCCAGTACAGTAGGAAGCAGAAAGAGAGTGAGGTTTGTGTAAAGGCATAGTTATGTGAAAGGCTCAGACGAGAAGGCTTACCTGATCTGGCATGAAGAGGTGACATCAGATCCAAGGTGGCTTGAATCTTGGGACATTTGCTTTCAAATAGTTATGTCTTTCAAGTGCTTTGAAAGTAAAGTCACTGTGTTTATGAAAGTCTTGTTAAGAAAAAAAAAACAACTTTCTTCTCACTATGTTGTCCTCATAATGTTAAGCAACATGATTTCCTAGTTGGGTGTGTGTCTGGGAAAGTTTAAAAGCAATTGGCGTGAGTTCAAAGGGTAGGACAGATGGGAAAGTGGGCTCCTTTTCTTTGGAACATTAAAAGCCTTCCCTGAAAGGATGGGCATTATAATGAAATAGTGATAAACAGCTCTCAGATCAATTTGCTCTAGAAGAGGACTGTCCAGCAGGATTTTGGGCCACAATATAATGAACAACTAATGTTAGAAGAAGAAAACTTAATCTCATCTTTCCTGAAGATGTTTTTGGAGATGCTTTTGTTAACTCTTTGTGTTAGACAATTCTGGAATTAAATTTTGGACTTTCACAAAGGATTCAAAAAGATTATTTTTGTGAAATCCTTTAAAAGTCTGAGTCATCTATCTTGGAAATAGACTTACTGAAATATGACACTGAAAAGTGTGAGGCTTTCTTTAGGATTTCTGACTTGAAGCACTCAAAAAGTTCTATGCAATGCCTTTTCCTCAATATGATTTTGTCATGAGTCAGCCTTTTGAACCAATGGAGTTACTTAATGGCATGAAGTACAAAGTCTATCTGGCCATAAATGAAAAAGGCCTCTTTGTTAGGAACAGCTTGTTCCTTGAGGGGGAGAAATCAAAAGGTTAAGCACAGTATCTGTGAGATCATGTTCTCTAAAACTGAAGTCCAGCCTTTTAAGTGAAAATAATGTTTTTCACTCTTGTATGAAAAACACCTGCAACTCCAGAACAGTTTGCAGACTAGTGGGGCTTGTTTTTCTTAGACATAAGGGGAAGAAAAACAGATTTTTTCCTGTTCACCTTTAAATTTGCAACGTGACTTTTGCTGTGAGGTTTTTATTAGAATTCGATTGGTCCAAATTTGAGTGAGGCCGTCAGGAGTTGACCATCAGATGTAGACAAAATTCCTGTGATCTAGGGTCAAAAAAGAACAAATTACCAGAAATGAGTAGATTTTCCCCACAAATGAAGGATGGGAAGTCTGCCAATCACTTATTAATAATTATGAAATAACGTTTTTTCTTACTAGAAAACAAGAGCAGATTTGGACCACGTTTCTGATACATATTTTTAGTTTCAGTTATGTTGCGGTTTAAGATTGTGGTGTTCATGTTGCAAAAAAATTCAGTCAACTTGTATGTAAGTTGTTCATCATCTTGGATTTGTAAGAACTCTTTCTCCTGTAATTGATTGTTTTTCAGAACAGGAAAGTTTGTGGTCATTCTGAAGTTTAACAAAGTTTTAAAAAATCAGTAGTTAGGGCATGGAAAACATTTTTCTGCAATTGTAGTTTTTTGGTATGTGAACAAAGAGGAGTGACTTCCTTTCATTTACCTGCAGGACCTTAGATTTATGAAGCATGTTCTTTCATTTTTCATGTTTAGCCTTTGACTGATCTTTCACTTGTGTTACAATATGACTTAAAAAGAGGCACTTGCTTTTAAGCAACATGGCATGTTGAAAATGAAACTACCTAGAAAAGCTGAGGGAATGGGAAAAATCAAGTCTATTGCTGAAAGTTGAGCAAGAGCAAACTTAATCAGTTCAGCTTTCCAAAAGGCCTCTCTTGAGAAGAAAGATATAAAAGGCCTAAAATAGTACTCTCAAATAAAGAACATGTTCCCTCTCTTCTTTAAGTTGGCTTTGATCAATTTACATGTAACAGAATTATAGTTTGTTGGCTTTCAGATATTTGGAGATGTTCAGTGGTGAACATGCAGTGGTTCAGTAATCATTATTAGGTTTTGACTTTACATATAAAACCCTTGCTGATAAGCTCTTTTGTGTCACTGATAACTGTAAATAATTACAGAGAGTCTGATCATTTTATCTGCAAGTTCAAAAGATTACATAAACTTTTTTGATCTAGAGTATATCTGTACAATGTAGACACATAGACCATGGCTGAAACTTAATAATGAACCTAGAAAGACATCTTGTACCTGAATCTTCCTCCTATTCTGATTTGTCTCGCATGCACTGGTAATACAAATGCCTAGATGGACAGCTGGAGGAGTAGTAGTAGAAGCAACTATGTTATAATGATGAATAATCCATACACAGGCTGGAAAAGTACACCTGTGAGGAAGCCCTTAATGCTCAAGGGAAAGTATCCATGTGAATATGTCTCAGACTTTCAATGTGAAAGCATAATTGAGGAATAAATTGTTATGTTACCTGGGGTATCACTGCAAGTCTCACTTAGCAAGCATCAGTGCAGAAGGACCCGAAGTCGCACTGATCCAAAAGAGTGGTTACAAGTCTAGATCCTTTAGACTTGGTGGCTACTGCTTGAGGCTTGGATGTAGACCAAGCACCCTATTGTACAGCTTTCACAAGGGAGAAACAACTACTTCATTTCTCCTGACACTGGGTTAGTGGATGAATTCAGCTAAGGAAGTTGGGCAATCACCCAAATCAGAGCAGAGATATAAATATTAGCAGAGCATTCTCATGGGAGGTCCACAGAATATAAAATTGGCTTCCTTGATTGGTCTCAGAGTCTGACCGAGCTTGGCAGACTCATGTATTTTCTCAGGCATTAAATGACCATGGCTTGGATTATTTCTTTAAATGTTTTCTTTCTTTTTGGTGAAGTATAAAAATTGTGGATGCCTTTTTTTTTTTTTTTTTTAAGGAAACTGGAACATTCATGTCCTCAATCTGTATTTATCATAGAAGAAAGGGCTAGAAAAGATCTCCAAAGGTCACCTTGTCCATCTTCCTATCCCAGGGCAGGATTAATGACACATGAAGTAGAGTTCCCACACTGTGGTACACTGGTGATGCATGAACCACTTCAAAGTGAATGTGGCAATGCTGCACAGGGTTACAGCATTCTGGGGCAAATCTTCAGTGTACAGAAAATACTATTTTCACGAGATCATTTGGGATTGGCTTATTGTTCCTGCAGCAAAGGGAGGGAGCCCTGTAATTGATGGAGGCTGTTCAGCCTTGGAGGAAAGTGAGTGCAGCTGAGAGTGCTGGATGCAGCAGGATGCATCTCTGTCTCCTGCTGTTCAGCTGGGCTTTCTGCCCATGGCAGCTTTCCTGGCTTGTTTCTTTTAGCTTGTGCTGTAGCTGCAGTCCACGGGTTTCTCAGCCACTCTGGCTACATCAGTACAATTAAATGTGTCCATGTCCATTCTCTGGCACTGAAACTGCCTGGTGCAGAACAGCCCTTGTTCACATTATTAAACTCTGCCTCTCTCCAAAACAGGGTGGCCACCTTCAGGACAACTGCCTCTTGGGAATGATGCATGGCCCATTGGCTCCTAAGCCATGCATGGGAATGGGGAAAGCATGCTGTTTGGGAAGCCAAAGCAGCACTGTAGACCATTCTAATAATTTAACAGAATAGGTACCAAGTCCCAGTGCCTGGGAACGGTCCCTGTTGCAAATGAATTTACTCCTCGAGATGTAGCTCCCCTCCCTGTACCTTGACCTCTCCCTGCACCTCCTTGCAGCGTTCCTTTACTCATGATGTCTCCATGTGAAGCCATCTTGTTGAACTGGCAAAGCAACATCCCCATCTGCTTAGGGCTTTTTACTTGAGGAATAGCTTTTCTCTAGCAGCTTTCCATATATTCTACTCTGTGTCTATGTCCTGTGTTCAGGAGCTTACCTCAGAATTCAGATGACCTGCTCTACCAAGTGATGCAGACGAGCAGTTATTGCAGACAATGCTCTTGAACGCTGCTCACTTGACTATTGATAACTAGCTGCTGTGATCTTTAACCTACTCTGCTCATAGTGTCTGCTTCAGGAACCCACCTAGTCCTGTGATTTACACTTCCCCTCAGGGATGCTGGAGCAGGGATGAGGCAGGTGAGGTAAAGAGCACAGATTTGGGGAAATGTGGGTTTTCTTTACTAGGCAAGTGTCTGAGGCCCTATTCTGTGAAGAAAACACAGTGGGATGTTGAAGAAGACAGGGGTTTTGTTGGAGGGGGCTGTGGAGAGAGGCTTCAGTCTGAGGAAAGGATGTGGGAGGTGGTGGGGTAATAGAAAGCCTAGTGGCTGGACATTCATTCATAACACTCATGACAGAGATGATTAGGAGAGTGGTCTGTACAGTGCTGGCAGTAATATACAGAGGTGCCAGATAATGGGAGTGTTGACAGCCAGTGGTGCTGTGGGAGTTTAACATTGGCTTTTGGGTGGGAGAGGCAGGCTGCATTACCAGACTGCACAGGATGACACGTTCTCCTTTTCCGTTGCAGTCACGTATCCCCTACTAATATGCAGCAGCTGATGCCTTAAGAGAAGGAGGTCTGCTGTGCCTTGAAACCTCTCAGGCTGGCTATTCTCAAAAAGGTAAGTATCTGATGGAGGTTTAGTCTCTTTTGTATCTGCTGAAGGACCCAGAGTGAGGGGCAGAAGCACCTCTAAGACGACTGAGACTGACAGAGACAAATGTTTTGCTTGGGRAATAATGGAAAAAAAGCTGAAGACTTTCACCCCTGTGAAGAGAATATCATCAGAGAGACAGTCTAGAAAGGCATAACATGCTGGCGCCTTAGTATGACTTTAAAATCAAAGATATAGAATTATAACCTTAGCCTTTGATAGTGACTATTGCAATATTTTGTGAAGAAATACTAGGTACCCTGACCCACGTCCTAGCAGTCATAAAGCTTCAGGCTAACAGCTTCTGGATCCAGACTGTCATCATGGGTTCACATTCAGTGCTGGACTTCCATCTCTGTTGTGGGAGGGGATAGAGCTACAATGCAGATATGTTGTTACACAAATGCATGTTTGATGGTTTTCTCATGAGGTGCAAAACTAACAGAAGCAGACCTCACTTTGGCTAACACTTGAGTGAGCCTGCGATGGTGTCCTTTTGTCTTTATAGTCTGACAGAGACTTCTTTTCATTTGTCCTTTCCATAATTGCATATTGTGATATGACAGAGCATTTTGACAACCTGCTCTCCCATCTAGTTTAACACTGCAACTTTCAGAAGACAAGTGTTCCTCTGAGAACTGCAGTGTGCATGCTATTAGGAAACACTGGAAATAATGGCTGCTGAAATTTTAACAGTGAAATTTGATATACAATAATTCCCTGTTCTGAATTTCTGAACCATGGCAGATTACATCATGTTTTGTGATGTCTCAAGGTAGTAGAATATTTACAGGCATATAAAATAGAAATTATTTCCTAAATGTCATATTGGAAGATTTGAGGAAAAACCTTCTACCTTTAAAATTAATATGATTTTTAAATTTAAAGGTAGAGCATGTCCCAGCTTGTGAATGGTCCCTCTGACACTGTCACAGCTTGCCAGGGAATCCAGTTGTTTAGAAACAGCATCATAGTTCTCATATTGGCACTATTTTTGCTATGCTCCTCTCATACTGCTGTATAACTATTAGAAGGCTGTCACTTTCTAGAATCCCAGCCAAATAAATAATGAATATGGCTTCATTTAGCAGTTGAGATCTTTGTATCTGAAGGTTTGCTATTTTTCAGTAACTTCAGAAGAATTTGTCTGCTGACTGAAAACTTTGAAAGAGGAATGGCTTCATTATATATGTGGTTGTAATGTGGGTGCATAGCACAGCTAAATATTTTTAATACAGGAGTTATTGTTATTTTTAAGATGACCCAGATTTTAATGATGAGATTTAATCTGTCTAGCAAGGATTGCTATTAAGGAGCTATACATTTAGATATAGGAGTTAAACCTCATTCCTAAAACAACTTTCTGAAGGTTAGTCTGAGGCTGCAAAGTATATTTTTGGAGGAACTGAAGAACATCACAAACTCACCACTTAATTCACCTTTCACTCCAAACACAAGGAGGATTTTATTATTCTGTTCTTCCACATACATTTGCTGTATTTCAACAAGAACAGTAAGGAAAATAAGTTGAAACCCTATGAAAATGAAATATTTCTGAGAGGAAGTGAATAATTATGAGAAGAAAGTCAACAAACAACTAAGTTATGGTTGGATACCTCTTTGATGAGCATAGCATAAAATAATAGTGCCACTTTGCTTTTAAAAACTGTTCCGCAGTGTTTCTGGGAAAACTGCAAAATATAATACCTTATCCTAGTTGACTGGAGTCTTTCACTACAAATTGAAAATTAATTTGTACTCTTTGTATTTTTCTTCCAGATCTAGGATAGATTCAGATGGGAATAGGATATTATTTTTTTAACAGAGCTCAAAAAACCTGTGATGTGTTTTACAAACCTTCTGTTAGAGAAGCCTTAATTGAGTTTCCCAGAGTCTACTAAGGGCTTCTCCCCAAAACCTCCTTTCCTCCCCTAGTTGTCAGCTCTGTGTCCCTCTGATCATGTTTTAGTTCATGAGTTCAGTCTTTATAAAGATGGGATACAAGTAAATGACCTTGGCACTATACAGTCCCAGGAAGGAGATGTCTCTATCCCACAAAGGACTTCCAGCCTAAAACCCACATCCTTCAGCCTCCTGTCAGAAAACTGTTTTACCTGCATGGAGGCACTTGAATGCATGGGACACTTGAAGAAACAGAAATCAAGAGTCTGGAAAATATTATCAAAGCTGGAAAATGTGAAATGAAATGCTGGCAATAGCTCTGCTGCATAAGTGCTCGGAGCACTGTGTCATGAACATCTGTTGAAAGCACACAAACCTTGTCTGTGCTAGTTGCCTGGCGCTCATGCAGCTGAGCTGCTGCTGAAATCTGGGTACAAGCTGTCAGAGCAGAGATTAGTACTGATCTATTCGGTGTTATAAATGCTATTTTACCCTTTATCGTGGTTACAAGTATTCAGGATAATATCAAGCTTGGATGCCTCCTGTCTTAGGAAAAAAACAAAACAAAAACCACTCTTAATGCCTTTAGTGAAAATTTTATTATGTGACAAACTTTCTCTCTCTGACTATGTTCTTGGGTGTTAAGTGCAAGCTAGAGCTTAAGCAGGCAAAACCAGGGACCACAGATCAATTACAGTTTTTGTGGAGGTGGATGTTGGTTCATTTTCATCTGCTTTATTTAGGAATGAAGCTCGTTAGGTGTTCAGGTATCAGAATGGTAGTGGCAGACAACATGTTGACCACAGTAAGTACTAGTGGTTGAGGATCTTGAATTAGGAAATTGCCTTGTCCACTCTCCCAGCTGAGGGAGCTTTTGGCAGTGATGGCTGAAGGAGAACCTGAATGAAGTGATATATGACCAAACAGTTTGGAAACCGGAGAACAAATAAGCCAAATGTCTCATAATGGCAGCTGAATGTTCCTTTCAGGCAGGTTATGCTATAAATGAGACAGACCATGCTGACAGATAGGTGATTACTGCCTTTGAGGGAATATGGAAGCCACAGGACTTTTCCAGGTGAAAGACTTCAAAGTTGTCTGTAACTGTAGGTCTGTGAAATCTTTTTGCACAAAAATTAAATATGATACACTGTATACTTTTAAATATGTATCTTCTTATAGGCTAATTATAACTACTGGTTTTCACTGGGTCTTTGGATTCATTAGGAGCTCGTCAGCTGAATTTCTTTGAAGACCTGATTCTCAGTGTCTCACTGTTCTTAATAACATCCTTATAGGGTAGGAAGAAATATATCCATTTTACATATGCAAAATGGAGTTTTCAGCTAGATTTAAGTGACTTGCATAGGGAAAAATGTCAAACAGATAATCTTTTGTTGATTAGGGAACTGAGTCCTGTCCTCCTGTGTCCTATATTCTTGCCCTCTTAAGCAGACCTACCTTTCTGTCATTAATTTGTTTGGCTTTTTGAAGTTAGTAAAAAGAAAAAAAAAAGTTGTAACAACATTCCTAGGTATTTCAACTACCTCTATTGTTAAACTTACCTATTGTTTACATCACAGCTATGATATTAGAGCATTGCATATAAAAATTGTTGGTTTGGAGGTGAGAGTATTTCAAGTATTTCAAGTATTTCTTTTGCTTTGCCAAATGATATCCAAATGATCAAAGACCTTCAGACATAAGAGCTGTACCGTTACATCATATTGTTATCTGAAAAATGTATTGTGGTTTCAAATCAGATAATTGTCCTTATTTTAATGGAATGAACAGTTACTAGTAACAGGGTATATCTCACGTAGAACAGAGGATTTATTGTCTTTATTTTTGGAGTGGGGACACGATTTTTCAAGATTGACCGATTAAAAGGAAAAAGGAGGATAACCTAGGTGTGATGGAGATGTCCTTGACTTGCCTAGCAGTTCATCTCCATTAGTTTTCTGTGGCAGGAATCAGCCTGTAGATGTCCCCCAACACATGTTGTGCTATGCCCAGTAGTTTAGTTCTGTTGAAAGCAACTATCACATTTATAAATTACCAACAGCTCAAGTTAAAGAGAAATGAAAAGCTGCCCAGGAATGGCTATTGTGTGGGAGGATAGCAGAGGTAATGACAGACTGAAGAGCATCTCAGACCAAGAGAAACATGAGATAAACAAGAGCTGATAAGGGAAATTGGAATAAGAGTCTTACAGAAGGCTGAAGACATCAGAAAAAGGGAGCCAAAAAATGACACACTTCACTGTGACTCTTAGATATGGAAAAGGTAGATTTTCCTTTGGATTAGTGAACCAGAACTGACCTTAGCACTGTAATACAAATGAAAAGAATGCTGCACTTTCATAAAGTGACAGGTTTGTGAGTACATAACTTCTTCAATAAAACCAGTATGTTAGTGGGGGAAAATTTAACTCAACCACTTTTCATCCTGATGAGATGATGAATTTTGGTGACCTTTACCTGTGTTTAGCTAATATAACTGAGTGTTGAATATGCCTGCATCAGTGGTGAACTTGGCCCTGCCTGCATATCGTATGGCAGAGATAGCTGAACCCTGAAGGCAGTTCATAAGCATGGGTGGAATCCAAAGTACTTGTCTGCTTCACCCCTTTTGCAACCTATGCTCTTCCAAAAAAACACTCTGGTTTCTTTTCACGCAAGAATTTGATAAATGGTTTCTATTTGTATCAATACCCATATTCACATGCAAACAAGGGCATTTGTCAAGGAGAAAGAGTATTCAGTAGTCACAGTTTATTTTGCTCTGTTATTTGTCATTTTGACCATTATTATTCTGCTTTCAAAACTGTCTATTGAGGAACTAAAACAATACAGAGTAACCACTTCCTCAACACAGTCAAAGAGAGTGGTAATGAACAACCTCTAGATGGAAATTTCTAATTTGCTATGCTATTTAATATTCCAGAGCACTTTTATCCTACCTCCTTTTGATCATAGATCAGAAAACAGTGAATGGAGTGGTCACCATCATTCATTTTAGAGGTGAGGAATATGAAATCACAGAACTTGATGGCTGGCAAGAGATCCTCTTGCTCCATGGTAGGCTCAGCTCTGCCTGTGTCGCTCCTGACAGACACTTGTTTACTTACCCTTAAAGACTCCAGTAATGGAATCATCCAAGCCTCTCCGGGCAAGTTACTCTGATATTTCATTGTGTTTATCATTAGAAAGCTTTTCTGAATAACTTTCTAAGCCTTCTTTGCTTCTTTTCCTGTCCATTGTGGACATGGTTAATGGCAGAGCCTTCAAAGAAATCATTGTTTCTCTTATCCACCTACAGGAAGACTGGCATGTTCGATTCTTTCCTACAATCTTCTTTGCCTTAGGCTAAGCAATTCTATTTCTTTCAACCCTTCCTTGCTGAAGAATTTTTCAAGATTCTGATCGTCTTTGTCCCTTTCCTCTGGAGTCTCTCCAGCTGTTCTACATTTTTCTGGAAGGAGTAACATGCTATTATCTTGTCATTTTCAGTTTGTAGTTCACTGTAACATACATAATTGTTTTTTTCAGAACTGCTATATAATCTTTTGGTTTTCATCTCCTGTTTTTTTCTGCCTAAAAATAGATGTTTTGATGATAAATCAATAATAGCTGTACTTGGAATACAATTTGAATTTCTTTTCACCCATTTTTAAATAGTTTCCTGTAGATATTTCTTACCTAACCTCTGAAATTGTTGAATCAATCTAATTTCTCTCTGTAAAGGGGTAAAATAGCTTTACAGACAGAGAAAATCAGTAAACATTAAGTTATCCATACTTGAGTAGTGTTTTGGACACTGTCAGTGAGGAATCTTTGTTGACTGTTACTTAGCTGTTAATCATCTGTTACTAATCAGAATGACTTTCCCAAAGTCACGCAGCAAGAATTTTGATGTAACTAACACAGTACGTAAACCGAGATTGTACTCTGACCAATTCATGAACAAATGGAGAAAAATAATTCAATCTTGGAATAACTAAAATACTCAGGAACTATTAAAAATGTAATATATTTATGTGTTTCTAAAAAACATTTTTTCATGGATAAACCACAAGTTCTTTTCTTTGTGTGTGTGTATGGCACAACTTTCATTTCTTTATGTATAAAAGATATGTTATGTTTACAAAAATTATTCCTGCTAGTTTCTAAATGAATTTGCAAAAACTTCAGTGAAGGGAGTGTGTATTAGACAATGTTATTGTCCTTCATGTCAATGATTTTTTTACACAGATTCTGCAGTAAGTTTTTTCTCATTCCATGGATGACCCAAGACGAATAAATTTCTCCAGGCCTATTGCTTCTGACCTGTAAGAGGAAGTGTAAATGAGCTCTTTCACTTGTAGAATGAACCCTAGTCTAAAGGAACATAAAAAATTGCAGCTGAGCTTTCTAGAAACAAGTTGCACACAGGGGACTTACCATGAAGGAGCTGTTGAAATGTAAGGTGCTAAGACTTTTATAACAAGGTAACCATGTGCATTGAGCCTTCAGTATGATTGATTGTGGTTTAGGCTTTTTTTTTTTTTTTTTGTGGTGGGGGTGATTTGTTGTGTTTTCCTTTGTTTTCTGAGACAAACTTGTAGCTGGATTGCAGAAGATAACTTGAACTGCTGACTGCTTCAGTGAGACTGTGGGTGAAAGGAACATCTCATTTTTCATCTTCCCTCCAAGAATCAACTATGGAGACTGAGGAGAGCAAGTGAGAATCAGATCTGCCTGAGCAATGCTATTATTCAGTAGAAATTCTGAGAGGAGTACTAACCAATTTTTTTTCTGGATTGCCACCCCTTCAAATTGTTCTCTGAAAGCTACAGCAGATATGAGAGTTGTGTTTGATAAAGATCAATTCTACCTAATTAATCAAGGAAAAAGTATCACATCAGGTTGAGGTACCCTAGCAAGCCAGCTTACTTGGCTGCTGTACAGTCAGAAGAGCTGGGAAAATTCTCATAACCTCAGCTTTTCAATGAATGTGCCCTGTTTGTCTTGTACCCTGTTGTCACACACTTCTAGAATAGTTCCTCCCAGTGGCAAGGTCCCAGTAGGTCTCAAGGGTATGTATGTAAATTAAATGATCTACCTCTGATGTAGGTAGTACAGAGTTTACTCATTTCTTGCTGCCCAGGTGTGCACACTAGAAAAGTAAATTTTTTTATTTTCCATCATGTTGATCAGCTACTCTCTGCTTCCACTGTTTTTGTCTTCTCTGGGGCAAGGAGAAGTTGACCTCAGTACTGGAATTTTTCTCTCCAGTTGTGTTGGGATGCAGAACAAGATCATTTCTTTCTCTGATCCCAGCCATACACAGAAATATCAGAAATCTCAGTATGCTAAGATCAGAAATTGAGGGGAGCTGAGGAAGACAACCATTTGATATCAGTATCACTTTCCTTCTTCTGAATTAATCTTGGAACAGGGTTATTTTCCATCTTTTTCCTTCTGAATGTAATCAAACTATATTGATCTGATTATACTGAATGATTTCATTGGAACTTATTCTTTGTGGCTATACAGGGAAAAATCCAGAAAGTCACAGCCTATAGTTACCAGGATATACTTTTTTTCATAGAAAATTTCTCTTTGAGGAAACTCATTTACTTCATTCATAAAAATGATACTCTCTCTGCAGAATAAAGTGGCCAAAACATATCCTTTAAATGTATGCATTTAAATGGCATATTTAAAAACACATAAAACTGTTATGAAAACACAGACTCTGTAGTATTAATTTTGTTGGAATAAGTGGACCCAGAGTCTCAAAGGTGTTAGCATGATCATGTCATTGTACAACAGTTAAATGTATCTCAGGGATCTGAGTACAGAGACCTTGGATTGCTAATTCCCCTGGTAAATAGCCCAGAATATTCATGCCAAACACTGAAAACATATTGGCTGGATTATACAGGAGAAAAAAATAGTACAGAACATGCTGAATTTCAAAGCTAAAAAATTATGAAGCTGACTGATTGACTGATTATGCAAAGCAAACCTATTCAAGAGTCACCCAAGTTTTTTTGTTTTTTGGGGGTTTTTTTTGGTCAGAAATGTTGATTAGGGGTTCTTAATCTGGGAAGCATCCTTATTAGTGGAAAAGAATAAACTGTCTCTGCTGGTGAATTTTGTATTAAATACTTTGAAAAAATATTTTCGCATTAAGTACTTTGAAACAGAGGGTTGTTTTTAGTCTTTTTCTTTATTTGATAAAAGGGACAGAGATGAGAAGGGAGGAGTAGTTAGATGGTAGCAGGTGAGGTAATAGGGGTTAATTGATGTTCTCAGGAGCTAAAGCAGCTGTTCAGTCTTGGTGGATGGTCTGAGTTGCCAGGTCAACCACAACCGCTGTTTTTGTGGGGCTGGCTGAGTTCCACAATTTAGATTGTAACCTGGACTGTCTAGTTGGGCTTTCACTGCTGCTTCTAGGGTGGGCTGCACCATGGGGTTAATGCAGAATCACAGGACAATAAATCAAAGGGAAGGAGAGAGAAAAAGGGGGAGGAAGGAAAAAAAGATAGTGTAGGTGGAATGGCATGTAGGAGAGAAGCTGGAGTATGTGTATATAGTTAGCCTTGCTTTGAGGAGAAGGTTGGACCTGATGATCTCTTGGGGGTCCCTTCCTATGTGAATGTTTCTGTGGTTTCACCTGTGCTTCTACATACAAGATTACTGTCCTCGCCATTCCAGTGCCTGGGCTGGAGGTCCTAATGGTCAACTGCGGGGGCAGAGGTTTGACAGTAAAGTAGATGAGTGCCAATCTTTCTCAAGGGAATTCTTGTAAGAGTTTGTTTGGCCTTTCTGATTCCAGAAGTATCTTCCTTTCAAACCTCAGAAAAGGATGTTGCAGGGGTGGATTAGACCATCCCCTCAGAATTTAAATCAGGGAACAGTTTTTGAATGAACTATGTTAGATTTCTCTTGTTTGAACAGGTTCTGAAAAGAGTATTGTTGGTCCTGTGAGGTCAACATAGTTAGTCTCTTTATGCCAACTGCAGTCTATACCCATGAGAGTAGCTTTATATACTGTCTGGAGGATTGAACTACGAGACTAATACTGAGAGTGTAGCCAAGGAAAATTTCAATCATCATCACATAAATTCAGGAGTAGGACTGAGAAGTTTTCCCTAAAGAATGTATTTCCCTCATCTTGGGTGGGTTTTGCTCTTTGAAACTACCTTGAGGGACCAGTTGAATTTTTCTAAGTCATAGCTGAAAAGAGTGTTTTGAAGTATCAGCCCATGCTGGAAAGTATATTGTTTGCATGCTCTACAGTTCTTAGCCTGCAGTGTGCTCCAACTGATGCCCAGCCAGAGTAATCAGGGGACCAGGGGCATGGGGTGCATCAGCCCTGTATCCCTGACACAGCCAGAGGGTCCCCATGAGCCTCTGCTCTGTGAGGGGAACAGCACTGATGTCACCAGGAAGAACAGATCTTGGCAGTGGCCGCAGCTGCCTAAAGAAGGCAAGAAGTGTCAGAGCAAAGCACTGCATTTCCTCACCTCAGGGCAGGAGCACTGGGTGGTAAGGCCTGAGAAGTAGCCTTGCTTCAATTGAATGATTACACAAGATCTTAGCTAGTATAAATGCACTATATATTGATTTCAAACTTGATCACTTACTAGAACTGGGATTTGTATTATATTGTATGAAATATCTACCAAAAAAGAGAGAAATTGAAAGAAAAAATGTCCACCAGCTGTGATTATACAAGCCCACTTTTATTTCCATTTTTCACAATGTTGATATGACAGACAGTTGTAATAATTAATTAAAATGGTATTGTTCATGATAATCGAATTATACAACTTTTTTGCCTGCTTACTATAAACATTACACTACAGATTCTGAGGGGAAACTGAAATGTAAACAGAGTTTTTTCACATAAACTCACCAAGAGCCTTGCACTTTTTTTTTCCTAAAGACTCCACACCAGCTCTTGATTGAGAACCTAAATTAAATTGTTTGAAGACTGGGTTTAACATTTTTAAGTACAGATAAACAATATACTTTAAAGTAAACATTGTTACATGACATATGCAACCTTAAAAATATACCATTTTAATCATTACTGCCGACACTGCTTGTTTATCCTTGGTATAACATCATGAAATGAAATGAAATTACCTTTAATTTTATTGATATAAATGGGGAAAATAAAATTATTAATTTCTAATATTTAGAAAAATGAGTTTCATGTGGCTATTATGAAGATAGGAGGAGTTATTAAATGCTAACTTTTGGTTCATGTCTGGATGATGAACAAGCCAAAAGCGTAGGAGTGTTTTATGGACAGAAGGAGAAAGTAGTCTGAGCTGTCTTTGAAATGTTTTATTTCTTCTTGTGTGTGTTGCTACACGTTCCTTGTGCCTGTAGGTTTCTATGACTGGTCGTCTTCCACAACCGTGTTATAATCTCAAGGCAATAATTGTCCAGCAGTACAAATATGGATCCCGCGGTCTGACCCTTGGCGTTCTTCTTGTAAGCCCMGTTCATAATTGGCTTGTTGTTAGTATATAACACAAACCCTGAGATTAGGCACCCATGTTCTGGCTCAGGAAATATTGCTCATTTTAGTTATTGCCTTATACTAAGCTAAAGGTCTTCGGACTGAAAAGATATCTGTATATTCTTCATGTCTGGAAGAGTGCACAACTCTAATAATGTAAATGACTGTCTCAAGTATGATATCACAACACATACAGTGTGTCTTGTGTCTGCAYCCTCCCACTCTGCTCTCCTGAAGTGGCTTCTTATGACAAGTGTTGCAAAACAGAAGTCAGTTTGAAACATGCTTCTGAGAAGAATAACTGTGTGAAATAGAAAGTTATAAGCAGAGAACAAAAGGTTAGTTTTCTTGTAGAAAAGATAGCAGCTTGAACCTCTCTCCCTCTTCTCTCCCCACATTGGAAAAGCGTGTACTAGTGAGGTTAGGTCAGCACACACATGTTTTAAATTAGTGGTTTCTAAACAAGGAAGTGACAATTATTTGTTATGATTATTTGTCAGATAATCACGTCTGTACTTAATTACCACGTATGCGCCAGTGTTTGCATTTCTCACTAGGCAGAATTCAGTGGGAAGAGTTTTAGATGGTAAATTCTGAGCCCTCATTTTAATGGGGACACAAAATTTAACACAATATTCATTGTGTTAAAAGTTATCAATAAAAATGCCATACAGCCCGAATCAATCTCACCCCTTATCTCTCATTTGCTATGTTTATGAAACACAGCAATGAATCTGACACAGGCTCTGTGATGTGGGTTTCTTTCATTCTCAAAACCTTTTTATCAATCAGATAAATTTTGGTTTTATTGTTTTATAATCAAATAGTGTTCTGTCTTTGTTAATACATATCTAACCTCACTRTAGCACAGTCAGGCTAATATTTGCATTAGATATCTTATTTATGTTAATTTCTTCTATCATTTCATTTAGTCTCTTCCTTTGCAAACACAGGTTTTCACCAATGATTTAATTTCCAAGGATGGCTGCAGTTTTATTTTTAGTGTCACAAACTGAGTTGTTGAATATCACAGAAAAGACCTTTGAATGTTCATTTGAATATAAATAGAGCGTTTTCTTTGACACTGCTCACCATTTCCTTTAGAAATTCTTATCTCAAATTCCATCCAAAAGTGTATTTGTGGAAAGGGAAATTGTAAGTATGCATTTACATGAGTGTTTGTTTGCCCCAGAGGTGTTTGTGCTGTCATCTCTTAAAGTGCTTGAGTTTAGGAGGCACCTGGGGTCCAGGAAAACATAACATGCACTTGAAGTATTCCAAGGGTTTGGACTGGATCCTTGGAGTATGTACTATATTGTCTTCCCCATTCTGAAAGCAGTCTTTCCCAGATGCATGGGGGTTTTAGCACCCCTTTATGTCATTGCTTTATGTCTTATGGGTGGGGGAAAATGTGTATCACAGTCCTGTTTGTAATCACAAAACATGTCTGTGACAAATACAGATGGGAAGACGTGGTAGGAGCCCATGGTGGAGGATTTTCCCCTTGTTTGAAACTTGTCTTGCAGCGCTGCGTTTTCTTGTGTGGTCACACTTTGGTAGTGTCACACTGCCTTACATGATGGGAAGTTTTGAGTGTTCAGGCCCATCCACATATCTTTACCTTCTTTCAGTATTTTTAAATGAAGAGAGACAATGCTTTGGCCTCTCTCTGTTTCACAGCCTACTGACTATGCCATTTTCAGCCCAGGGCTGTGAGCTACAGCCTAGTGGTAACAACCGTGATACTGAGCAGGCCCACATGCATGTGGCTTCTGCAAGGTTCTTCTTTGGGAGCTGCTATGAGACAGAGTCCTCAAGATAAAACATTGAGTAACCTTAGCAGTGGGAATCTAGCAAGCTACAAGAAAAAAAAAAAGCTTTAGTACAATACATTGTCTATCTATGTCTGTGGAATTAGTAACCTACCCAAAGATCTCATAGAAAGATGTGATATTCATCATTTATGACAGAGTCGGCCCACATTCCTCATATATTGCCCACTCCTTTTTAGGTAAACTAAGGTACCCAGGGAAGATCCCGCATGCTTTTCTGCACTTATCTGACTCCAGTGTTTAGGGAATGAAACCAACAGCTGGTCCTTCTGATGCCTCTTTGGACGCTCCTGGTAAAAAGCCTAATCACTGAGTCAAGATCCTCCTGTCTGAGTCTTTCTTTGGCTCAGTTATTGTATCTCTGGCTTAAAATGATATTGTCCCACCATTAAAACTGATACTGGAAAATAGTCCTTTTCTAGCCTAACAGTTAAATACCTTGATCTTTTGCAAGGTGGTTTGAAACCACCTAAAGCTAAGGAGAACCTAAGATTTGGTTTCCAAATTCCTTTTACTGTTCCAAAGTAAACTTTCTTTCTCCGTGTTCCTGTGTGCTGTTTTGTAATCAAAGCGGGTGAGCTTTGCATTAAACTTGATTCTCTTCAAGGGTGTTGGTACTCTAAGCATACCTATTGGATTGTTTTCCTGTGGGAATTTAGATTAAATTCTAGCACCTTTTCAATTCTGAACAGCACCGGAGCTTGGACATGCTCTCCAATGCAAAGCACTGAATGGTCCTATTATGCATGTTTTAATATGCATGAACTCCATGTTATGGACCAAAAGACTGTTACTGCATAATTTTAGGTGCTTGAGAATAAATGATCTGAATCTGTCTGAGGCATGTGTGCCTGAACTCAGCCTCAGTTTGAGCTTCAGTGGAATTTATGCGGTCTGAATCTCTTCAGAGCTCAGCAGAAACGAGATCTCCCTTTCCACAGGGAAAAAATGGATGCACTAGGCAGAAGAGTGTTTTGTTAACAGAAAATGAGAAAGGTAAAATTTGCCTTGCAGTGTTAATGAGACCTCATGAGAAGCTTTGCATGATGAAAATATTAAAAATCACAAGCTCTAATCTCTTTGGGGAAGAGGAAAGATACATTCTGTACACTTCTTTCATTCCACTGATTACTTGGGATGAGTATTTCAACAGATACCATGGAATACGATCAGTTAGGTGGCAGCTGGTATTAATCAGCAAATTACACGTGACAACAGGATTACAGACTGAAGGAAGAAGCTGCATTATCTTGGTGGGATTCAATCTGAGTAGATGCTCACGCTCTCTTGCTGCCAATATTAAAACATCACAATTTTTGGAAATGATAGATGATATTTTTAAAAATAAAATTATTGTAGTCAGTATGTAAAATTCTATTACTTCTCGTACTGTCATATAGAAAAAAATGAATCCCAAAGTTAGAATTTAGTAACTGCTTAGATTAAAAAGAATGCAAAAGAATTGAGGCAAATGACCTCATATAAATAAATATGTAATGCCTTAAGGGACTTCAATTTCACAAAGCTGAAATCGATTATGAGTCAAATCATCCAAAAGGAAATTTAAACAGAAAAATATGATTCATAACTGAAAATCCAAAAGAAAGCATTACTGAATTCCTCAAAAACCACAATCTAGAAAAAAAGTCTAAGTTGATATAAAAAAATACAACTCAAAAACATAACAACCTAGTGTAGAGGGAAATGGAATTATCTAATAAATTAAATTTTTTTTAAGTTGAATTTAATAACAATGGATATAAATGAAGAGTTAGRACCTGGAGAAACTGATTCTTCTTTTGTGACACATATAGTGGAAATGAAACATAAATAATATAATTGAAACAAAAAATGCAAGGAAAAATATTTGGCCAGCAAAGTAAAGTAGAACTTGAAGGAATTTTCACACAGTATGTCAGAAACAATGAAAATTAATAATTTAATTAATAATAATGATAATAATATAGGATTGAATAAAAATGCAGAAAATTCAAGATTGTTAATTCAATTATTATTTATTTATCTCTAGGATAAAAGAATTGTATAGGAAAAAAGGGTTGTATAGAATAATGGTATGTATGTACTTTCTTTTCCACTAGACTCTTAGCAGGGTACCACACAGTAATTACTGAATTTAAGGTATTTTTAAATTACTGGTCCAAAAGAGTTGGACCCAGGAGATTTGGAAGATACGGCTTGGGAGCTTCTGACTTATTCATATTTATTTTCAGTAAACCAGGGAACACTGAGAAAAATCCAATCTAAGCTAATGTCAAGCCAAGATTAAAAATGGGATATGGAAAAATCTGAATAATTCATAGACCTGTCATCATAGCTTTGATAAATGATATCATAGCAATCAATTAATAAAGAATTGAAGTAGGGCAGTGAAATTAACAATAGCCAGCATGAGCTTGTGAAAAAGAGGCCTATTCATATTAATATTGTACAATCATTTTGGTCAAGGGGAAGAATATTAATGATATGGTGTCTTTAAACTTATATTAAATATTGGAATTATTACACCATTGTGGGTTTTTTTAGGAAACTAGAACGATACAAATGATATATTTTAAATGGATTAAATACTGGTTAAATGTATGTATAATTGGGATTCAATATTGGCATAGGAGAGGAGTTTTTGTTAAAATACATTTTGTTAGAATGGTTCTTTGTCCCAGACTTATAAAAAATATCATAAATGGCTTGGAAGAAACATGGAATCATCACCGTCTTTAGTTGCACACGATTCAAGGATTAGGTGAGACATGAAGTAACTGACAGGAATTATCTGTATCACTTTGAAAAGGAGATCTAGCCTATAGTGTACAGTCCTATTTCATGGCCAGAGAGGAAAAGCATACTCACAGGAACGAGAAAGTAGGTCATGGTTACAGTATTCATGACTCTCTGCATGAGCAAAGGTTAAACCGACTGGTGACTGACATGCTGGTTAACTACAGTCAGTTCACTGTAAAGTCTTGGAGCTTTGCCCTGACTGCTCTAATGAAGTTGTTAATGCAATCCTTAGCTTTTATATATAAACCTAAATATTAAGGAGGAGGAGGGAGACTATGCACATCTTAGTGTTTCATGCTTCCTCATGGATTATTATATTCAGATTTGGTATATAAAATTTAGGAAAGATGTTGAAATATTACATGAGGCTCCACGAACAGTTGGGAGAATAATTAATTGTTTGGAAAGTTACAGTTTATAGTGAGAGATTTAAAGATTTCAGTCTATTTATCAAGGAGAATATTATATAGTGATTAATCACTATTTTTAAGTATCTATAAGAAGAGCTTCTATTTCACAAGTAGGTGTGCGTAGTGTAAGAGGAAAAGATACAATCAAATCCAATGTATAGAAGTCAAAAGTAGGCAAATTCACCCTAAAATAAAATATGAATACTTATGAGTGAGTAATATGAAAATGTGAATATTTATGAGCAATATGATGGGGCAATATAATAATGTAATGTGATATACAGAAGTAATATGATGGTTTAAAATGATAATAGAAGAGTGAAAAGATAATGGGAAATTCTCAAAGTTTGTAAAAAAAAATCTCTATCTGTGGAAATTTTAAAATCAAGCTTTGATGTCAAAGTCCTAGTTACAATACACCTTCTTGAAGTCATATGGCCAAGATTATGTAGAAGGTCATTCTGCATAATCATATTAGTCTATACATTTTCCCTTGCATCTATGACTTGGTGAAAGCAAGGTCTTGGTCAAGCTAACCAAATCAGAAAAGCAGCTGTCTTTCATGACAGAAATAGACTTTCTGGTTGAATGTTATTGATACTCACTAATAAAGCTATTGGGCACTTTAATGGTAACACACAACTCTCAAATGCTCACGGGGGTTCTTGTTAGAGTTCTAACTCTTTATATGAACTTGAACCACAACTTCCCTAAAATAAAAAACTTGTAATTTTTTAACTTCATTATTTCCTTAAATGTGAACTTGTATATTGTATATTCTTGTTTTCTTCATGTTTGTGCAGCTGCACCCAGTGATTGTGATCTGAGCATAATTACTTTAGTCATATGGTTTCTGAYGTGTCCTGGTTTTTCCTGTGTGCCATATATTTGTTCTGATGACATGAAGGACATCAGATTTAGTTTGTGAAAGACCTCTTGAGTGTCTTTAAAATTTCACGTTGGTACAGTGGTTGTCATTACAAAATGGTACCTAATATATCACTCCCTCTCTATACTTCCAAATGAAAATAACTGTGTATTTGTTGGCAGATGCTGATTTCTTAATTGCTCCCAATAGCACTTCTTTCAAGTAATGCATTTAGGGTCAAAATTTGCCCTTAGATGAACCTGTCTTCTGTGATTTTGAGCCTGCAGTTGGCTTCTAACTAGCAGACTCTTTCAAAGATAAACGTTATGTCTCTATTTGGAGTTGTCTTTCAGTCTTGATAGATACAAGTCTGCTCTGTCTTGGTATGTGCATGCACCAGCTGCTGATGTGCTGCACCTGCAGCCAGGGTCAACTAATACACTAAAGAAAATGAAATGCCTTTACAGGCATTTGGGGTAGTATGCTCAGAAAGAGCTCCTTCACCCTTTTCATAGACGCAGTACAAGTTCCCAAAGTACTTCTTGGGAGGATACTGTGGGGAAGCATTTCTAGGTAAGGTAGACAGTTTTCTGCTGTTATCATCCTTCCCTGTTAAAACAGCATACAGGAGAATCCCTTCTGCTTAAAGACAGTATGTTAGTGTTTTCCTTGGTTTGAGGTAGATGTGGAGGATCACCAGACATTGCTGGCTCTACGGGAGTGTACAGCTCTGTCACTGAAACCGGGGAGGCCCTCAGCTCTCTGTCTCCCAGGGAGGTGACCTCTCAGGCTACCTGACTGTGCTGTCTTCCCAACAAGGCAAATAGCACGAGGTCTGAGGCATCCTGACACTGAAGAGGTGCAGGACCAGAAAGTGGCTGCCTGGTGAGTTACAGAACCAGGAAAAAACTAGAAACAAAAAAAGAAAGGATGAAAAATTAATTGTAGTTCTTCCAAAATGTATTTTTTTTCAGAATTCTCTTTTCTTCTCTCTAGCTTACTCTTTTCATATTTCTGTGCAGTGTGAAAGGAAGGAAAGAAGGAAGGGAGGGAAAAAGAGAGTGAGAAAGAAAGAGACAGAGAAAGAGAAAGAGAAGGAGCAAAAGAGAAAGAAAGAAAAAGAAAAAGAAAGAAAGAAAAAGAAAAAAGAAAGAAAAAGAAAGAAAGAAGACAACTAAGAATTGAAAAATATTCTTTTAATTTCTCTATTTTGTCTACCTGTTTGACCCTTGATAACTGTCATTGCTGCTGGTCACATCTTTTTCTGTTAGAAAGAAAGAGAGAGAGAAAGAGAGAAAGAAAGAAAGATAGAAAAGAGAGAGAAAGAATGAGAAAGAGAGAAAAAGAAAGAGAAAAAGAGAGAAAGAGAAAAACAGAAAGAGAAAGAGAGAAAGAAAGAAAAAAGAAAGAGAAAGGAAGCAAAGAAGCAAGAAGAAAAGAAGGAAAGAAAGAAAGAGCCCTTGAAAAACTCAATTTTACAGCCAGCTTTACTTATACCTCCACTTGCTCCTGATGAGTGTATATGCATGAGGAGTTACGTCAGTATATGGCACATTATTTTTTACAGGATTTCTCCTTGAATCTGACTATATACAGAAGGAATCAAAGATTTTTCTTAAGGGTGTGGATACTTTTAAATAATTGGAAATCTCCCTCGGGGAAGTTTTCATGTAAGCTAAAATATCTATAGAACTGTACAAGTGTTCTACATTAGGGTTTCTACACAGGCATATGCATGCACAACCATGATTAGTGCAGTACTTCTCTCATTTATTTTTTGCTTCAGATTTCAGGCTCTAAAATCTTTTTGTTGGGCAAACTTTGCAAATACTTCCAAGTTTGAATCTATGAGATTATTGCTCTTCCCAAAAAAAACACCACTGGTGCCAATACAGTTTATGGATGACTGGATGTCATTAAAGTTGGAATTTATCATTTTTATGATGATATTGACAGCTTTATATTAAGAATTGAAAAATATTCTTTTAATTTCTCTATTTTGTCTACCTGTTTGACCCTTGATAATTGTCATTGCTGCTGGTCACATCTTTTTCTGTTTAAATCTTTGCTGCAACGAAAGGAGAATTTATTCCATGTTCCATGTAGAGTATTGCCTGGTACTACTATTAAACAGTACTACTATCATCTTGGTAATTGTTATTGCAAGTTTACAGTATTCTCTGAAGTCTGAAAAGTGATTACAGGAAGGGAGCATTTGCCTGTCACAGTAACATGCATCACTCCAAATCTCAGTTCTTACTTCTCTAATTTCCATGTTCCAGTACATCAGGTCTTTGATTTGAACCCGCATGCTACAATTTCTGTATTAAATCTCCGTAACAAAGATCTTTGTATTGCAACAGGCTTCATTCAAACAAGGATGCTAACATAACTTCTGTTAACTGACTGCTAACACCTCTGACAGCTTCTTGGTTCATTGCCAGCAATATTGCTGTGGGAGATTCCTTCTTACAAGTTACTCTGGCGTCCTGCACCCTACCACCTGCCAGTGATGGCTGCTAGCACGCCTGGGTCCATTTTCCCTTGTGTCATCCTCTGGGGCTGGTATGGCTGAAAACGATGATGTGGTGCCAACCATTCTGTGTTTTCCTTGCTGTAATAAGACCATTCCTAAAGCAGTGTCTTTTGGGATTAAGTCTCCTAAATTTAACAACAACAAAGAAACAAGGCTTACTAGAAACAAAATGGAGCTACGAAAAACATATTTGGGAGTGTACAGTGCTGTTAACCTTAGCACTGAATATAATGCTTCAGACCTCCTGTCTTTAGTTCATTAGCCAGACCTCTTCTGACATGAGCATGGTTTTGCTATGTTTCTATCTTGCAGCCCTTGTTTCTGTCAGTTTTGATGTTGTTGCTATGTATAAAATCAAATTGAGTCTTGTTTTACAATCCCAGTGTTGTCTGTGGAATCCGAGCAGTTCAAGAGCTCCATTAGCAATGTTATTCTTCTCTATAGTCACTGTCACGCTTAATTTAGCTTGAGTTTTATTTTTGCTGTAAAATGGCTTTCATGGTCACRGTAATTCTGTTGCCACGATGATCTGAGAACCAGTAAAAGATATTAATGAATTAATAATGAAGTACCTGGCTTACTTTACAGTCCCCAGAGGATGCTTAGCCTGAGGTGGGATGACTGCAGGCTACATCTGTAGCTGTCCAAGCCTGGGGTTAACCACAACTCAGTGGGCTGTCTGAGAGCAGTCTGCTCTGGCTGGGTATTGGCTCACAGGCTGTCGGGGCTGGGAGTCCCAACGTGATGGGCAGGACAGAGAGGACCTTTTTGTTTAACAGGCTGTGGGAATAAGTGGCAAGCTGAACTTCACTGGTGAGAAGGGCTGTAGCAAGAAGAGGAGCTTTAGGATAAAACAACTTTCCAGTGCCTGGTAAAACATGCTTTCCAAATGCTGTAAAATACATGGATTGAAAACACATGCTCACRGCTGTCTGTCTGTCCCTCTAGTGATAGCTGAACACTCTTCTGCATGAGACTCAAATGTTTTGTTTTATACCTCTATGAGAAGTTCATTATCATACTGACAACCAAATGTTATGCATCCTGCCCTCTTAGCTTTCTGTGGGTACTCACTATCTCTTGGCTGCTCTCTCTGTCACTTTGAATCCCCTCTTCCTTGCAACAGAAGAGGAAGAGTGAGAATATGTTGGCATCTGACCAACGCTCTGGCTGAAATTAATAATGGCTCAGAGATGGACATGGTAAAAAACTCCTTTTTATAGCCTGTCTTCACCAAGGAGAATAAAGTGAAGATGGTACAATGGATGAAAGCAAGGCTTCATAAAAAAATCAGATTATGAATGACTTCTATGAAGTGTTATTATATTGCTGGGCCTACGAATGAGGCCCGCATTAGTATATGGTAAGTTGGTCTTACTATGGGATCAATAATGACTCAAGTATAGATGAAATACAGATGAAAACTGAAGCTCCTACTTTCTTATTTTTATAGGAAAGGATAGGATATTTTATAGGAAATATATATAATTTAGAAACTTCATTGAAATAATGATGATATAGTATGAATGATGTAAACTCACAGTCAAGGTCTTATTATGTTATTCATTGTATAAACGGAGGACAAGAAGTCAGTCTCTGACTCAAAAACATTATAGCTAAGTATAAAACACAATCGGAGWGTGTTACACAGGGGAGCATAAGAAGAAACAAGTCAGCTTTAGTGCAAGASAGGCATTCATTATAGCATGCCTCCAGCCTATTTTCTTTTAAGGCTTCCATAAGAGGGAATTATGGGAGATGGGATAAAGTACTTGATTTGTCTAGTAAGATATTTCACTTTGTGTTTTTTGAAGAACTGAACTTCGGATAACTTCTCTGTTTCTGCTGTGAATCTAGATGAGCTCTCTTCCATTGTTTGCACCTGATTAGGATTGTTTTCTTCCAGATAACAGCTCTAGAACAGTTCACAAGGTAACCCGTCCTTCATTTTCAGTTTGTCCCCCACTATTTCTGCCCAAGGAATCCAATCCATTATATTCTGTAACTTTTGGAGTTCTTTTCTCTTTCACATTACTGCAATCTCCTAGTTTTCATTTTGATAGTTTGCCCTCCCTCTGAAATATTGGAAACATGATCATTTTGCAAACACTTGCTCCAAGAGTCCATTGTCCTTTCAAATTTTCTATTATTTCTTTTCTGTTTGTCAAGCCTAAGTCTAAAATTACATTATCTCTGTTTTGTTTTTTTAGTTTCTGGAAGAAAGATTATTTTCAACACTACTCATGAATTTGAAGTTTCATTTCTCTGTTTGTGTGAGTGTGTGAGTGTGTGTGTGTGTGTGTGTGTGTGTGTGTATTTGCATGTGTTTGCCTCTTTGGATGAGATGATTCGTCCATCAAATCTCTTTGTGTGGTCACTTTCCTGGCACTTTAGAAGACGAATACCTGCCACAGTGCAACCTCCTGCTGTCTAGGAGAGCTGGAGAGTAGAGAAAGGGCTCCTTCCACATTTCTCCAGCAACCTTCTAATTTCCTGACATGATAGATGTTCTTATCCTTATATGAGCAAGCTTGCCTATCAGATGCCATTGAAACCAAACAAAGGATTCGAATGACTTGAAGTAATATTAAGAACTTTTTAAAATCAACTTTTAGAGTTATTCAAAATCCAGTTCCGTCAAGCTGAATTCATGTCTATAAGATCTTTATTTGAATAATCCATGATATGTTCTTCATGTAAGGCTTGATCTTCCCTGGACTAATTCAAACGAGGTATGATAAAATTTTGCTTCCTGTTAATTCTTGCACTGGAGGGAAAGAGCTGAAAGGTTCAGTGTTTCTGATATGTAGACTTTTAAGGACCAGAGCACTTGATCTTTTAGCCCTCGAGAGCATTATGACTGCAGGAACACATTTCTGGAGTTTATCTTCAGCCTTCAAAGAGAGGATTCAGAAATGGTGATTGGACACTGCAGAAGTTTAAACCTTCTGGCTTCTTCCATTGATTTTGGATTAGGAGAATTGGGAATAAGGCCAAATGATTCTGATACACAAGACAAGATGGCACATGTGCTGACTTCTTCAGATGTGATGAGATACAGTTGGCAGTTGTGTATTAAACTGACAAAGAGAAGCACTGCAGAAAAACTGAAGAGGCTGTGGTGATGAATGCAAAAGATGAGTTTGCACATTGAAAGTCAGATTTGAGCCTTGCTATAGACTTCCTCTTACACTTTAGTGAACTCACTGATCACTTCCTCTCTGTTCCTCAGTTGTCTGCCTATAAAATCACCCACTCACATTATTCTTTTGGTCTGTAATGTCTTCAGGGAGTAAACTTATCTCCTTATGTGATTGTGTGTCACTTAAAGACAGGAGGTCCTTTAGGCAATGGAGTGATACTATCTCATCCCTTCCCTTCCTCAAGAACCAAAATAAACAAACCATATTTTACATATTTCAAAATCTAGAAATCCTGGAATTGATATTTATGTGTGTGTGTACATTATAATACAGTTTCTAATCTTGTATTCTTTCCTTCATAGGTCCCCAACTTTCAATGCAATGAAAATCAGTGTCTGAAAAYGAATTGCTCATATATACTGAAAGGACACGTATGTGGCCTCACCAGTTGTAGAAATGGGAAAGCGCATAATGAATAGGAGAAATGAAGTACTTCCTTTCACAGACTGGGATCTGAAGTGCAAAAAAAGGGTCTGAAGGCCAACAAAGTTAGATTTCTGCAGTCTATAGATGGATAGATGGAGAGGTACTTCCAGAAGCTGATACACCTCTTCCCGTTTAAACATGTACCTTAAGGAAAATCATTTGGTGTTTGAGCTCCTGTATTAACCACAGAGGAAACCTAGAGGACTACTTTTGGTTAGATGCCTGACTTTGAGATGGCTCAAGTTAGTTACGGTAAATCTTATGCTAAATGATGTACCTAAAGTCACAAAAGAAATTGATTGCATAATGTGAACATACATTTTCCAGAAACTATTTTATGCAGAATATCATTCTTCAAATATATGTTCCCTGTGGCAGGGATTCTCTATAATTTAATCTGTGGAGTTCTCAGCAGCTTGTGGGCATTATACTGATGAATAATAACAAAACAATACTTCTTTTTCCTGTGAGTTATTACTACCATTATAAAATAGTAACATTTCATGGTAAGTAAACTGGTCTTTCTGCTGTATAATCAGACAGCACAGAAACCTGACAACAAGAACAACTGAGATGCATGTTTCAGAACTTCACTCAAAAAAAAGCTATAACTAAGAAAGTTTTAGTTTAAAAGATTTTTTTTCTGTTGTTCTGCAGAATATGAATAAAATTACACAATGTAAGAATTCTTAACAGATGGTTACCATTTCAGCTTCAGATGGCAGAAAGCCCTAGAACCAAGCAATTACAGAGTTATTTGATGCAGAACCAACTGAACAGATTTTAATAATTTCTTCTAAATTGGAGACACTTGGCCCCCCAGAAAGTGCTGTAAGTTAGATGATGGAGGTGTGCAATAGAAATAGATCCCTGATGTCACCTTCCAGGTTTTGGTGACAAAATCATAAAGGCCCATAGGAAAATAATTTAAAAATTACTTTTTTCCTTTTCTGCTATTAATACAATGGAATATTGCATATAAACCAGTACAATAATTTTAAAGATACTCTGAGGCAGGAYTGCATTGTTTTGATTTCCCATTACTGAAAATGTTTTCCCTACTTTCAAAGAATGCTGTACAGGATATGGATATTCAACAACACCAACTTTTATTGCTCACCTTTATAAAGTTCATGGACCTGACCCAGAAAGAATCAGGAAGAACAGGTGAAATGTTACTTTGTCTTACTCTTATTCTATTTTCTTGATGTAACTCCTGCCTTTGGAAGGTTTAAATATATTCCCCTAGTTGCAATATGTGGCTAAGAAAAGACGTTAGGCCAAAAACACTAGTATGACACATTTGTGGCAGCTATACTGTATGAAGAGGAAGGAAAAGGGGCAGCCTAAATTATTGTTAAGATTTAATTCCACCTGAGTTCTGCCAAATTCTTTCATTCCTTTCTCTTTCATTCAACTCTTTGTTATTGTAAGGTCATGTCTGTCTCATTTTCCTTGGCAAAGCGCTGTCACCATCCCATCCTCATCTCTGGTACAAGTGAGCTGATGGCAAGCTACTTGCATGGTTCTAGCTCCATGTTGATTAGATCCTGCATGGCTTGATATTAGTACTATGTGTGGTACAAATACTCTGTAGGACATCTGGCAAATCAGTCAGCTCTGCTGGCCAACAGCTCTGAGGTAATATCCCAGTAGGGCTTGGTCTTAGCTGCCTTGAGAAGTTACAAAAGGAATTTCATAACATGGTTGCTGGACTTMATAATCCAGGAGTTCCCATCCAATCCTATGGTTCTGCTTTACTCAGTTTCTATATAAGTTAATCATGCCTAGTGTTTGTAGAATATCAGGTATTCCCTGGAGTGTGTGAGATGTGAGTGAAGCAGCACAGGAATGAGTATAAGAAACTAAATATTCTAAATTAATCTGGTTAATTAATTTGTCTGAGGTCATAAATTTAAATGTGACCACCGAACCTATCTTTGATGAACCTATCAATTTTCTGTGTGCTAAAGAAACCTTAAAGTGGTCAGATTCAGTAAGATTTTAACAATAAGGTACCATGTCCTATGACAGCACCAGAACAGTGCTCAAGACCTCACATTTTCTAAAAAAAGACAAAAGACACAAACAAGATGATCTTGATTTTCTCAGATAACAGTATTTTAAACTGCAGTGAAATGGGGTGAGTGGAAGTGAGGGGGAAGAAGTGCCATGATTCTCTTCTTGCAGGAACATCTCTTACTTTAACTTGAAAATTTAAATGGCTAAACCTTGTATCCCAAGGCTGATTATATGTATGCAATATGACGAAGATAATGTGTTTTCTAACTTGGCTACTTTCATGTGATTAGAATCAGATTTCGGTTTCATGAAAATCAAAATCAGAAGAGGTCCTTGCGTATGAAAGACACAAACTTATTACAGACATTATACATCCTTCTGGCTTTTCTTGTCCAAACTCTATATGACTGATTTATATTATGTTATCATATGCAATAGCATTTTACAATGTATATCTGGCAAAGATATCCATCAAATTGAATACAATAAACATTATAGTGCAATAATTTGCTTTTGGTTTGAGATTTAAGAATGAGTTCCTTTTAAGTGGACCTCATTTCAGAATATGATCCATTCAAATACATGATTTTCCTGTTCCTTGGAGCAACCTCAGCAACACAATAGATTTGTATTTAGTGCATTGTAACTTATTTTGGTCTTTTCTTTCCTGCAAAAAAGAAATCAGTAGAATCAAACATATTTGTGACCAGTTTTACTGTCAGAACAATGTGGGGCTGCAGGGCCAGTGAGCACCTCATTCATTCATTCCATAATCTTGTGAGATATTTGCACAGAAACAGGCAAAATGTATAAAGAATATTTAAGCACAATTATATGGCAGTTGACTTTCAGACCATTTTCCACCCTCGCTATAAGCATACAAACAAAACATCAGAAAAACTGACTCTAGAAACAGTATGTCTCTAGTCCTCTTAAATCCTTAAAACTCTTCTTCAGTGTTTACAGCTTTATACTCTGATGCTTTTCTTTCTGTGCAACAATTTCCGTAAAATAAGCTACAGTGGTTTATTTCTGTTCTCAGGATTGGACATTTTTAGATTGTTTGGATGTCAAGACCCAGAGGATGCTGGCCATTTCGTGATATGATTAAGTGCCATGGTATTGCAGAACCAGGGATTTAGAGGTGAATGCCTGCACTTCCTGATGCAGAGAAGATAGTGTTGTTGAAAGAAAAGTATTTGGAAATCTCCATTAAGAGAGAAAGGATTATGAAGCCATTGGTGACTTGTTTGTGAATRGGGTGCAGTTAATGGTGCATACAAACGGAAAGAATGTGCAGCCTGCAGCTCACTGTGGGAAACCTAGCTTCCTTCCAAAATGGGATGAGGGAGGGGTTGAAAAAGAAACTTCTCCCCTTTGCAGCATCCCAGATTGGTAAAGATAATTGGGAATGATAGTCCTAGACAGCTGTCAGGCCTGGCTGGGAAGATTTATGCCTTAATTAGGAAATACAATTGCAGTTGCCATTGTGTAGTAAAAGATAGTTGGTATGAAAATAAGAGCAGTGCATGTTTGTGAAATCTGACAATGTGATGACTTCTAACTGGAGCAAAGAGATAAGTGAAAACTGTGTATGTTTAAAGCTGCTTGTTTGGTTGGTTGGTTGGTTGTTTTTTTCATGATATCTTGTAACAGACACTGTGTGTGACTGGCAAAATATAGTTAATTTTTCTTTCATTTTAAAGATACTAAAGAACCTCTGTTAGATCACATTATAATACGGGCAAATCAACAGTATGGTTAATTCTAGGATAACATTTATATAAGGTCAGAATACGAGCTACTAGACTGTACAATTATTGGTCTGTTTAATTTCACCCATCTGTGATGATATTGATTCTTCTTTTCCATCAGTGATGCCAGCATCATCGCCATACATTGCACACTTCTCTAAAACACTTTGAGATGGATTCATGCCATGCAATTGTTGGCATTGAACTGAAGTGACTCAGTTAGTGGCTAATTACCTTTTCAAGGTGGGTGTTGCCGTGGTCTGTTTCCCAATTCTGTGTGGCTGCGTTGTTTTAGATGTTCAGTTGTCATGGAAAGATCTTTGTATGAATCCAGGAGTTCATCTGCATTATGTAGCTCACTAGACTGGGACCTTCATAATGATCATTAGCACTAAAGGTGGGACATAGCCATTGACTGTACTTAACACATGTGAAGATAAAACTACAGTATCTGGTGTCCTTCAGGAACTCAGTAAGGAATGAGTATTCATCACTACAGTAAGTTTCATGAAATGAAACATTTTGGGTCAAGCAATGTGTTTTATTTTTTATTGTGACGTTATTATTGTGATAGTTGYGGTGGTTTGCAAATGCTTTCCTCAGCGTCTCTTCATTCTCTTTCTCGTATAAAACCATCCTAGAGTGGCTGTTTAAACTCTGCTTAGTCTTTTGCTTTCCTGACTTGCTTTTCTGAAGTATGGTATTGCTTCAGTTGTTGTCATTATTCAACAGAAAAGAAGTCTGTCTTCTGTGGCAGAATGGATAGGTACAATAAAGTCTTTTACAGGATCATACAGGACCTCGTCCTGACTAGAAGCATGTTTGATTTTAGACTCAAGCAGAGGTCAAGCCCCTTCTTACYATTAGGAGCTCTTCATTCCTCAGCATTAACTTACATTGTGTATACAGGCCCAGTCTGCTGTGACTGAAGACTTTCCCATCATGTGGTTTTCGTTCTCTTCATTTTCTACGTCTTTTGGTGGAACTGGTCCTCTTTCTCCATTCTTTTCCATGATTCCTACTTGCCAAGCACTGCTTGATCTCTCTGCTGTCACCATCTCTTTGCTCTGAGTAAGAGAAGGGAGAGGTTGATGTGCCAAAACCAGACAGTCCGTTGACTCCACCTCCACCAACTCCCTCTTTATTACCACAGCCAAAGGTAGACGTCTCGGAAAAAAATTAAGAACAGAGAAAACATATAATGGTATACTCAGTTAGAGATTTAATCTTTCTAGAATATTCTCCCAGCCTCCAATACTTTGGGGCTCAAGTAGTCCCTGAGCCTGCAGCAGTGCATGTGAATAGAATGATTGCTGAAGGAAGAAGGAGAATAATATATTAATTTTGACTAGTATCATTACAAAAAGACCACACTACCAAAGTAAAATATTTGCATTTCACATATGGTCTTAATAAGGACTTGGGTAGCTGAATCTAGCCATGGCAGCAGAGCCACTGGGAGGCTACTGCTATGTGCCCCGATCTGCTGGAATTTACCAACGCAGCATACTCAGCTCCACTGTGGTACTCTGCTAGCGTGTTATCTGAAGCTGCCTTTGGTGGTTTGACATAACTGCAAGCTGGGATGGCTGAGGAAAGCAGACTAAGTTTCCAGACCTATCTGCATGACGGTCTTTAGCACAGAATCAGGTAGGACAGCTGAGGTGATAGTGGTTTAACACTGCTGCCTAATCCAAGAAAACCCCAATTCCAGACTAGGAGAATCAGACCCCAAAGCATTCTTGTTGTGAGTTCCTTCATCCAACTTGAGCTAAGCTGGATGAAAGAACAAACATCTGGATTCTCACTGTTATGAGCTGAGGCCTCTTGGAGACCCCTATTCACCTTATGAAATTTTCAGCAGCCCAAACAGTGGTGATAAACTTCAGTAAAAACATATCTGTTACTTATTGGTATTTAAAACAGCTAGGGAGCATTATCTGGCAGTAAATCTACTGTGTTTCAACAGTAAACATGCTTTAGTAAATAACACATGGTCATAAAACATCTGTGTATTACACAAATTTAAAGACTAAAGGAGTTGTTAAAAATAGGCATGGACTTAATAAAACACATTTTATGTCCAAATTCCTAATTAAACTGCTGTAGCCAATTTAGCATAACTTCAAACTCTTCCTGCCAGGTCTTCTTTTACAACTGTATCACATTCCACCATGAAAGAAAAATCTCTTGAAAGTGTTTGGTATTCTTTAACCTACTGGAGCCAAGCATAGCTAAATCATATTTTTATTATATTTCACATTCTGCTTACTAATATTTGTACTGTGTGACAAAGTTTCACTACAAAAACAGTCAGTGTACCCAGTAACAGAAGTAGAATGGAAAGGAAAGTAAATTAAAAGGCTTGTTTCAATAGTGTAATTTATATAGATTAAAACAAAGCAAATCTTAGACTGCCATGCCTTTTCTGGTTTCTCAGAAGAGCACCTATGGGTGTCCGCTGCAGCACAGGACAACAATATTTGTATAGGTTTCTTCAATTCTGGCCTTATCTATAAATATTTCAACAAATTTTCATTTAAAATAGATTTGTAGCTTTCATGTCTTGTTTCCATGACCTTCCCTATATCAGTCATGCTCCTGCCTCCTCTCTATATAAATGACTCGGGTCATTTGGTTATTTTAATCTGTACAAAATAATTCTACCTCAGTCTATTTAGATAGAGCTGAATTTTTTATGAAAAGTGATTTAGGAATCCTACCTCAAACCAAGAGGGAGCTACTGGCTGGTATTGAAAAATTCTGCCTCCCGTTATCAGGTGATACTTCGAATCCCCCAAATTGTTTGGACATTTACTGCTTGATGTTTTTAAAAGGAGCTGAAAACATTTAGGCTTCTCATGTAGGTATTTCAGTTGGATAGGATAAATCCGGGACGTGCTTGGCAGTTATTCAGATGGGATTATAACCTGGACAGGCATTGGTTGGGAAAGGCAATAGAGGATTTTGATTCTAGTCCTGATACTGTYGCATATTTCCTATTTTACTGTGAATAACTCATGTCACATCTTTGTGCTTCTGTTCCTTTTCTATTTCTTTGTCTGCCTTGGCTTTTTTTATAAAACCCTCATCAGTGTTAGGACTGTCACATTCTGGGAGTTTGTGAAGCACCTGGCACAACCATGTCCCAGTCCCCACATGGGATCAGCAGGATTCTGCAGTACCATATTTAGATATCTGGGAATTCCCAAAATTGAAGTTCAGGGAACCAAGAGTGTTAAAAAATATTTTTCCATTCAGGCACTCTAAACTATTTTGGGGGGGGGGGAATCTTCAAAACATATTTGTTACATTAGAGCACAGTATCCAGTTATCATACCCACAAACTGTCAGTCATTAAAAAAAAATCCCTTCCCCATGACTTGGTCATCAATAGAAGGGTTTATGAGGTTTATGTTGGGTAAGGGAAAGAACCAATAAACAGCACACACATATTAGAAAAGCACATAGTACTAATTTCTGGTAATAACTGAGTACATTGGACTGTTCCTCATACTAAGCAGGTTATACTAGCTTATAGAAGTTCCTGTATCTACATTTTAGGACAGGAGAGTACCTCAGACAGAAGACAGCTGTGTCATTCAAACATCCAAATTGATGATTCAAGTGCCATTTAAATTAAAAATGCATATCCCCAGTCCTTTGTCAAGGAAATCTTTCTGTTCCAAGCATCATACTGAATGGAGACAGATATACAGAAGACAGAGAAGTCTCTTTCAGATGGGAAGATCATGAGGAAGCATTCCTGGGTTTAATGGCGGTTTCAGAGAATGCTACAAGGAAGTTTATCAAGTGTAAAATGAGTCCCCAGCCAAGCACAGCCTTCAAGTTGTATATAATGACAGTGCATGCATCAGTAGATTTAAGGACAGCCAACCACGCATTACTCAGGGGCTGAAAAATCAGCTAAACATATAAAGAATTTGTGCCCCTCAGACATAAGGGTTAGACTAAACTTATTTAGCCCTCTGAACTGCCCTGAAGAGCTCCCTTAAATTTTCAAGAAGATGAGTGCGATGTCTCTGAGATGACTGTCATTCTCCCAAGAGTGAATCTATCACTTTCATCAAAATATGACTACATATAGATGGAGCAAGGAGAAAACACTACTGATTGTAGCAGTTTTTTCTTTAAACAATCATTTCCATGAAAGCGAGAAACTTAGCTAAATTCAGTGGAACAAATGGCTTACTCCCAAGAGACTGCAATAACCACAAGCCCTGTAGAGCCATTTTCATACTCCTGCTTAGCTTAATGAACATGTCATTACTTTATGTTAAAAAAAAAAACAGAACAGTTTCAGCTAGCAGGACTGGGAGATATCCATCACAAAATACACTGCAGCCTCCCTTTTCACAAGAAAGTTTCAAAACCTGAAAGAAGATACCACATTCGAAGCAGGTTATCGGGCTTCCTGGCATGAGATCTCTGTTGGGTGGGACTCCTGGGTGCCCAGGCACCCCATGAACTTCTGTCTGCATTTGGGCAATGTACCCTGGGTTGGGGCTGGGACATGACGCGCTGAGAAACACCCCGCTGGTGACTCTCACTGGAAATGCAGCTTCTGGCAAGCTGGCAGCACAGCCACATTTCACAGCCCAAGACAGCCAGGTGAAGCTCAACCGATATTTGGTGCTGCAGTAGCTTTACTGGAAAAAATTTGGATGTGTAGGAAATGCAAGTGCTCCCCAGCACATCAGCAGTGGAGGCACATGGTTTTGAGTGATTTAAATCATGGGCTTAGAAGTCTACGTCCCATTGTAGCTCCAGCCCTTGTGCTCTACTACAGGAAACACTTTAGCAGCAGAGGCTGAGACCAGTTTGACATCTGTCCAGAATTCCCAGTGCTAATAATATTTTATTACATTTTAAGGAACTCACAGCAAGGTTCCTAGAATGTAACTGCCTGGGACAGGTGGACACCAGACCGCAATAATGCACTTCTATAAATTTTTTAGTAAATTGGTTCCTATATGATGGCTATTACTTTTTAATTACTATGATTATTTTACAGGTATTTCAAACATAAATTGTGTCATCACAACTGTGTTACTTGCTGCTTAATTGAAATAAAGATGCCTTACATATTTTTGTCTTGGAAGAAATTCTTCCCCCATACCCTCCTAAAATTTGCACACCATTTATATAGAAATTACAACTCACAGTGGAACTGTAGCTTAAAAGAATGACCAGCTGGCTATGACTGAGTCCTTCTTGTCTCCATGAGAGAAAAAACAGCCAGTGACTCAAATACATGCACACTGCTAGCATAGACAAGATTAAAAACTTCTCTTGCCTTCTATTTATCACTATACAAGGAAAAAATAATACTATTATAAGGTGTTAATGACATTCAGCTAATAAGAAAAGGGATTTTCCCAGGCACACTCTCTCTTTATTTATTAAAAATGTTAGATAAAATGTAACTATTTGTTTACCAATATGCTATATTTAATATTACCACAATTCATTTGCAGAAGAGAATAATATGTAAAGAAAAAAGTTATTGTATCTAAAACAGCTCTAATTAGATGCCTACATGGTCTACTGTCCAAACTGGTCAGATTATTCATTTTATACATACTTATTTAAAGCTCTAATATAAGAAAAGTACTTTAACCTGTTTYGACAATTGCAGTTAATTAGGTGAGAACATAGAAAAAGAAGTACAACAGGACCAGTATCTTGGAGGGTGTAGGCAAAGATTATCTCATGTCATTTCTTACTGAGACATAGCATGGGAGTGGTTTTAAGAATCTTTGGAATAGTTCATGGTCTGGGTAAATAAGTAACACAGCAGCTACACCTGTGACGTGTCTGTTAAGGTATGCCTTTGGGACAAAGGATTTACACTCTAAAAAGATAAAGACGGATAGTGAGTGATAGCTTGAGTAAATGCTTGAGTGCAGTTGCTTAGCATTTGTTTATTAGCGCTACATATTCAAAACCATCTTTTATTCATATAATTTGTGGCACTCTTCATTGTAGTATTTAGTGCCAGAATTATATACTTACAGAATAGAATGGAAAACATAAAAATATTAAAAACAAAAGAATTAAAACCTTTATCCAGTGCTCTACTTACAGTTATTACTCTAAATATTTACCTCCCATTGCACTGCTAGAAAATAAAACATTGTTCTTCCCATGTCCTTGAGGTTTTCAAGCTATTGTCAGATACTATTACAAAGCTGTAGAAGTGAACCCTTTTCCAGCTATGTCCCTTGAAAAGAAATTTGAGAAATGCAGATGTATTATTAAACATTCATTTCTGCTTGTTGTGTTGTTGGTTTCCTTTTTTTTTTTTTTTTTTTATTTCCATGTTCTTGGATGCAGATTTTATTATTGCATAAGGAGATGGTTAGGCATATAATCAAACTTGCTTGGACACTGAGAACTTGTATCTACAGTAGAAACATCCTATTATATTACTTTTGCTTTTGGGCATAAATTACTGTTCCTGAATCACTGCAAGACATAATGGGAGTTTAAGATAAATAACTGTGATTGTAGGGTACCAACCCAGCAACAGCAACATATTTGAGCATATGCCCAGAATTCACATGGGCAGCATCACTGAAGACATTTTTTTTGTATTTTGAAAACTGAGCATGAGTATAAAGGGTTTATTACATCCTACCACCAATCTTATTTTAAGAAATACTGCTGAACTTTTGTAATCCTTAGATCTCTCTTATTGAAGGAACCTAATTCTTTGAAAGCTTTCCTGAATGAAGCTCTGACTAGTACGTTGTGTTGTTACATATTAAAGCTTTTATTTTTGTTAGCTACCAAAGGCCTTCTCCAGTGATCATGCCTGAGATTTTACTCCCTTATTTTTGTTAATTTAAGTAGATTAACATAGTTTCTTAAATATAGATCACAASTGGAGTATTTTTGCATGCTGAATATGTTACAAGAAAAATGCAATTACAAGACTGAAAATGCACATCAAGTTTTCTTTATGTTAAGCATAGGGAAGCAAATTTGTATCTATAGGTATGTGCACTTATGATTTGTTAGCAGGTGAATTTGCAACAATAAAGCGAAAGAAAAATCCCTCCTTCACTAGTTTTAACAGGAAATGAAAAAGCACCGTACCATTAATTATTCCTTTGTCAGATTTACTGCCTCAAAGACAAAGCAACACTCACAGGCCTGTGTACCCTTCCTTCTCTCCCTGTTTACAATGTATGTGCTAGTCTGGACTTAAATGACAGAAGATTTTGTCTCTGAGATACTACCTCTCTCAGAAAACCAGAATGCCAAAAGCAACCAGGTACAGAACTCCATCATATCTTCTCATTGTCTGTGTAATACAGCCCCAGTTCAACCCTGAAATGCAGTCTGGAACTTGTCAGAATTTAATTGGTCATATTTCCATTTATACATGCACATGAATTTACTGTTATAAATTGAACATTGTTGCCTGTGTGGACAAATACTCATTCATTGGTCTCCTATGTAAAACTTTCCATACAGAAAGAGTTTTTAAAATTACTTTTTTAATTTAAAGGATATTTTTGCATACATATCCAGATGAGTGTAATTAAAAATAAAATAAAACAATAGTGACAATATAACTCAAGAGCTTACAAGAAGACCCAACAGCTAAACGAAAGTTAATACTATGCTAAATCTGAAAAATTAGATGCATATGTGTCAGCAGATTCTAAACTTTGAATATATTTATTATTATATTATTATTATTATATATATTTCTATATTATACATATATTTATATATCCTGTATATATATATTAATTCTATGGTTATATGTTAGAATTAATAAATGGATAGCTTTGATTGTGTTTTAAGTTATCTGAACATGATTTTGTTTTATCTAAGAAGTTATGTTTTACTAATGCTACTAATTTGGGCAAAGGCAGAACATGTGACACACTAGACAGGAATGAAGACACAGGCTCTTCTGCCGAGAAGAGCCTTTTTTAATTAAAAAATGACTACATGAATTTTCTGAAACTGTGACAAAACAATGAAAGTGTTAGACAAAAATGGGCCTCTTATAGAAAACTACTAGCAGGAAAAAGATAGGAGTTATATGGAAAGATCTCTTCAAGGCAAATACTGCAACTACTAAATAGTTGACCCTTGGGCAGTATTAGGTTCAACAACATGTAAAATGATTTAACATTTTAAGGGCCTGACCCTATTGAAATCAATAGAAAGAATTTCAAAGAATTTTGAGAGCTTTGGATAAGATCCAAAAAGTAAGCTGATACTTCTGGGGGAGCATTTCTGCATACCTCCTGCACTTGGATTGTCATTTACACTGCTGTTCAAGATGTCATCTACTGTAGTATTAATGTAAAGCACTGGTAGGGAGAATTTAGCAACCAGCAATTATCTTCAATTACAGCAATTATTACAGCAATGCTGAGCTTTTCATAGGACTCTAGGTGTTTCCTCCCTCTAAATATTTAATAACATCTAACCTAGCAACGTGTAGGAGATTAAATGCCCTTGCACAGACTTTTCTTTATTAGAAGCATTTGAGTTTTTAATTGTTTGTTGTTTTAAGCTTAAAGTCTATGGATAGGATAGAAAATAATCAGAGCTTCTGGTCTTTCATCTGTACTGATGGGGATCATACCAAAGACTGTTTTATTATTGAACTTGTAGTCTTGTTTGATAAAGATTGTTATCAAAAGTAATGTTACACTTGGGTCAGTAAGTAAAGAGCTTCGCTGACTGGGGGTCTCCGCTTTGTTTTTCTCAAACCAAGAATGTCCTTGAAAACATTTCTGTGTAACCATTATGTTCACTGTAAATCACCAGCCTGCAGTTTTAAAGTTTAAAAGCTGACGAGTTTGGATTTTGAAGTTGTCGCCAAACTGTTCCTTCACTGTCACCTTAATCACGATGGTTTAGCATGCTAACCTCTGTGCAGGAGTGGTCAGTCTTCCCACACCCGTGTAAACCATGATGCGCCATGAAACTCAAGGCACTGCCCTGCTCTGCTTGCCCTGCGGTTAGACCCTGCACTTCTGGCTGGAGACACCTTGCGGAGTGTATTTGGGGAACCTGCTAGGGGCCTGCATTTAAGGCAGGTCTCCAGGAGCTCTCAGTCCCAGTCAGCATGGTAGGTTTTTTTAGAAGACTGCCAGAAAAATGACATGAGGTAATGGGGGGTGTTGGTGCCCCTATTTCTTCCCTGTCATAACAAAACATATTGAATAACTTTGGCTTAAAAGATTCACTATAAAGTACAGGGAATTTGTTTTCAGTCCTGTAACTGAATGTGTGTTTTCTTCCTGAAACACTCTCCCGCAAGGATTGCAAAGTTGGCAGTCCTGCCTTACGAAAAAGGTTACTGACATCATGGCAAGTCTTTCATTAGTAAACTAGATAGAAAACATAGCTATCAAACACAGCTCTTTAACATCGGCCTTGGTTTCAGTTTTTGGTAGGATCTGAAAACAGGTATTATGTAAAGAAATCCTTTTTTTTTTTTTCTGAACTACTAGGAGACATCAGAATCACATTTAGTTTTCAAAGGAGTCATTTGGAATAGAAATGAATAAATAAGTGATTATTGTTTCCTTGGAAAACAACAAATTAGATTTGTGTTTTCACTTCACTTACAAGGAAGTCTAGCAATTAATAGTAATCAAATCTATACCTTTAGCTCGCGTGCTGTATTTTTTAAAAATGAGTTTGTTTCACATACTGCAAAATAGAAATACATGCAGAATATCAAATCTTTACCTTTTTTTTTCTTTTCTAGTTTAGTTTTTTTAATGATAAGAGATGGCTTTTTATGCTTTAATGAAATGTTTACATATAAAAAGATTGTGATTTGTATGTCTTGGAACAGAGCAGTGAATATTGAAATGATTACTGAAATATCTTGAAAACCCAATTTGTTTTTTTATCTTAGAGCACAAAAGACTAAAATTTCATTTAAATTCAGAATGTTTTATTTACAAAAAATTGATCAAATACAAAAGAAATAAGAAGACATTTTTGGTTTTAATTATAAAAGGAAAATTTACAAGAAAAGTTTGAATAATCTAAAACAGTTTAAGCTGTCATTGAGAAAAAAAACATAGTTCTATCAACATCTGCACACCCAAGAGCCTGTCTTCATGTCAGTTAATAGCTAAAACTTAACCAACAAGAATAGTGAAAATTTCACTGGGGGTTTATCCAGTTTGTCCTGAATTTTCCCCTCCCTGCTACCTGTATATTTGTCAATATACCTAAGCATGTGTGTTACGCAGTGTGAATGGTTTAGGAAAATTAATATTCAGTTCTGGTATTACCTGAATTTATGTTCTGATGTTTGTTTTGGTGTTCAAATATATTAAATATCAAAAAAAATGTTAGGGACAAATGAACAAGAGATTTGAAAACAGATGTTCTCATGCAGCTCTCTAATCAATAGACATTGGCATAACCTTGAGAGAAAAGCTTGACTGAAATCAGTCTCAGCTGCTGGATAAAAAAATGAGACTTTCAGGAAGCCATGGAAATACTTAACATGGAGGACAGTCCCACAAATGTTTATAAAATGAAGTGCATTAAGTGCTATTCTGAGTAGAGAAGGGTCCTTTCTGGATGGTGCACTACTGATGTCAGTAATGAGACGGAYGAAGCAACTGCTCTACATATGATTAACAGACACTGAACTTACATTTGACACATCTGAGATCTGTATCTGCTCGAGGAAGGAGAGGGCTAATGTAAGCCGTATGTTCTCACTTCAACTGTGGCCTGTTATTGGCAAATGGTGATCCTTACACAATCTGAAGTTGACACGCTCCAGAACTATTAATCTGATTCATCTGTGTTTGCCTTTCATATACATTTAAACACATCCTGAGGACAAAGGACATGTTTTTTAAAAAAGCAGAATATACTAGCCTGAGGGATGATCTATTTTGATAGCAGTCCCTCTATTTGCCATACCGGGATGATCTATTTTGATAGCAGTCCCTCTATTTGCCATACCAAAGTGGAAAATGATTTACTATATCAAGCCAAAAATGCTCTGCATTTCCAGCCTTTCCCAGTAAAATATTATGCTTAATGCTCTCACTATTTTTGAAGGCATGGTCAATAAAGCTGCTGCTTGACAGGTTCTTGACTCTTAAAGCTGTTTTTCTTTTGCAAAGGTCAGCAAAGTAAGATAATAAATGTCTTAAAGATAATATTCTAATGTATCATTTTTAAGATAAAGGTAACAGGTAAAATTTTCAAATGCTTTGAAGCTAATCAATTAAGACTCGTTTTCAAAAGTGGTTTAGATACCTAGAAACCAAATTACATTGGCTTCTCAGTGAAACTCAGATACAGGCATCAGTCTCTCTTGCTTCCCAAGTCACTCAACTACTGCTAGTCATAGAGCAGTGCAATGTCCAGCTCCTAGATACCTTCTGACCTGAGGGAGCTGATTGCGAAAGGATGAGGTGAAAGGGAGGGAGAGGTCCCTAAGGAAGGGATCCTGAAAARCAGTCAGGTGGAAAGTTGTCAGGACTCATCAGTAAAGATGCTGCCTTCTGCAGTGACCATGAAAAATCAGGGAGTGTCTCCTTTCTCACAGTTGTGTGGTTTAATTACCAGATTACAGGCTGTTCTGGATTAAGACGCTGTCAGTCTTTCCTCACGGAGTTGTTCTACTCAGTATAATTAACTAACTGTTTACCAGGCCAGAGATAAAGTGAATGACATGTGACTCTTCTCTGAAATGCAGCGTTCCTGAATAARTTTGGAATTCACTGTCACAGGGTCTGATCTTTTAAAGATGCTTTTACATGTTGCATTATAGTTAGCTGAACAATCCTATTTAACTTAATAACTAAAGTTAAACAAGCATGTCAATTTTGTAGGCTGGAGCCTAAAAGAATGAGAACAATGTTCATTGAAATAGATACTTTTTCTTTGTTACTAATCCTGAGTTCATAATCTAGCCAAAACTAGTTAATTAAGTTTTACTCAGGCTTCCTTGGAAATGTTATTTAGAGGTCTGATTAGCAAAATTCAGTGTATTGCATTCAGTTCTGCTCCAGGGTAAGTGGATTTTACCTTCAGAGCTGGGAGTTGTGGCAGCCCAGCATTTTCCCAGAGGGCAAGGGAAACAGTCAGGAGCCTGGTATCTCCCCACTCACCTCTGGGCACTGGTGAGATCAGAGCCAAAGTTTCCCGTAAGCAGGATCCTGATTAGGCAGTATGGCTTTTTGGTGCTGGTGGCAGCATGGCCTGTTCCTAGCAGTGCCAGCCAGCTCCCAGCAGCCAGCCAGGTATTGGCTGTGACTGCRCGGCTGCTGGGTTGTCTTTCACAGCAGAGTTTCCTTTCTTTTGGACAGAAATCACTGAAACACAGTAACCATGTGGACACCTTATCATAAATGGGAGATTTTTCCTGGATTAAATGCTTCCTTTAAGAAAAAATAACAATTCCAAACAGTATAAAAACCCCATTTAGAGCAGCTTCACGCACTGCAGTTGTTTGAACATATGATTAGGCTTGCCCCTTCACCCAGACATACTAAATACAGTTCAGTTGCCTAGCCTTTCCTAAATATGTTTATTGTATTCAGCTCAGCTTCAAAACCTACTTCTTTCCAACAAAAATGTCCCAAACTTCTGTAAAGCATTTGTTTGGTTTGGGACTGCTTAACCTTCACTATCCTTGTCAGCTCCTGCTGGATTCTGCCATCTGATCCACACAGGCAGATGCCCCTTGCTCTCTGCCAGATGTGCCTCTCCTCCACTTGGATTCTCTCCCTAGATCACAGGCCATCTCATAAGAGGAAACTATAGATAACAGTCCTTCACGGGCTAAATGGCATTAAAGGTGATTTTAACACTGAGTTCATAGACATTAAATTCATTAGGTTGTCAGACTTGGTCATTAATTTCACAGAGAATATAAAAACAAATATTAAAACAGGATACAGTGCTTTTTTCAAGGATTGCATCCAAGCCAATATCGCATATCAGTCAGCACATGAATATTATCTGCTTTGAGAAAAAATATTGAAGACAATTCAGTTTTTTCTACCTGAGTAATCATCATTGCTTTGTCTCTCAGGACAATGGTTAATGGTTAATTATTTTATATCTCCCACATTGCAGAAATAATGTTCTATAGTATATGACATTTCAGAATTTGATCAAGGAGAGCTACGATGTCCAGAGTAAGCAGTAATACACATTGTCTCTATGAAAGCACTCATTGCCTAAAGTTATAGAAGTTATGACCACATCACAAAATATTTATCAGTCAATATGCTGAGTTCTTCAGATTCTTTGTCAATAATGCCACAAAACAGGTTTTCCATGATTGAAGATGGTGGATTTTGACTTATTCTAAGGAATGTGTACTCGTTGTCATGGTAAATTGAATGTATCTGGGTTCAGCATGTGTCTCAGCGCAATTCATTACACGCTATATTCTCTGCTCCCTGACATCTCATAGAGCAGYTGAAGTCATCTTTCAGCTAGCTGGCATCTTTTTTTCTCATTATTACTCCTATTGGCAGAATAACAATAAAACCAAAATCAGTGCTGGAGCAGTCCAAGAATTAAAGCTGTGTGATCTCAGCTCAGCCTAGTGCATGGGAAATCAAGCATTGCTTGAAGCCATTCTCTTGGCATGTGACTCAGAGAGTTGTGATCAGTGGCACAGAGTCTAGTTGGAGGCCTGTAGCTAGCGGTGTCCCCCAGGGGTCAGTACTGGGTCCAGTCTTGTTCAACTTCTTCATCAATGACCYGGATGAAGGCACAGAGTGCACCCTCAGCAAGTTTGCTGACGATACAAAACTGGGAGGAGTGGCYGATACRCCAGAGGGCTRTGCTGCCATTCAAAGAGACTTGGACAGGCTGGAGAGGTGGGCAGAGAGGAACCTCATGAAGTTCAACAAAGGGAAGTGCAGGGTCCTGCACCTAGGGAGGAATAACCCCATGCAGCAGTACAGGTTGGGGGTTGACCTGCTGGAAAGCAGCTCTGCTGAGAAGGACCTGGGAGTGCTGGTGGACACCAAGTTAAGTATGAGGCAGCAATGTGCCCTTGTGGCCAAGAAGGCCAAYGGTATCCTGGGCTGCATCAGAAAGAGTGTTGCCAGCAGGTCGAGGGAGGTGATTCTGCCCCTCTACTCAGCCCTGGTGAGGCCACATCTGGAGTACTGCGTCCAGTKCTGGGCTCCCCAGTACAAGAGGGATGTGGCACTACTGGAGCAAGTCCAGCGAAGGGCCACAAAGATGATTAGGGGACTGGAGCATCTCTCTTATGAGGAAAGGCTGAGAGAGCTGGGCCTGTTTAGCCTGGAGAAGAGAAGGCTAAGAGGAGATCTTATCAAYGTGTACAAGCATCTGAAGGGAGGGTGTCGAGAGGATGGGACCAGACTCTTTTCAGTGGTGCCGAGCGACAGGACGCGAGGCAACGGGCACAAACTGAAACACAGACACTTCCACCTGAACATGAGGAAAAACTTTTTCACTGTGAGGGTGACAGAGCACTGGAACAGGTTGCCCCGAGAGGTKGTGGAGTCTCCTTCTCTGGAGATATTCAAAATGCGCCTGGATGCAATCCTGTGCAATGTGCTCTAGGTGACCCTGCTTGAGCAGGGGGGTTGGACTAGATGATCTCCAGAGGTCCCTTCCAACCTCAGCGATTCTGTGATTCTGTGATTCTGTGACAGGATATGGTTGTAGCATGAAAGACAGATAATGAATTAATTGGACTGCAACATAATTTATTTTGTCCTTTCACCAGGAATACTGCCAGTCACCCCAGAGCACATAGTATGTGTCATGCATCAAAATAGGCTTCCCTCAGTCTCCCTTTTCAGAAATCATGAGCCACCTAAAGTGGCCATGATTTATTTGTCCCTCCCTCGTAATGACTTAGCTTCATTGTGAGGTTTAGATGGCCAGCCCTGTCTTACTGCCTTGGCCTGATACAGTTTCAGGTAACCCTGCTGACCATACAACAACTGCTWTTCAGGTTAAAGACTCACTCTTGCTGGAAGAGCTGCTGCCAGTATTCCTCCATCCAGGAGMTCAGAGCCAAGTAGCCCTTCACAGCAGTATCCCTGGATAGCTGGTTACCATTTCATGGCTCAGAAACTCCCTCCCTTTCCTTCATGTAGAAGATTTCTGAGCTGCATGAAGGAATGCCCCCAGCCCAAATTTCCTCATCATCTTCTAGAACTATAGGCGGAAGAAAACATGGCTGTCCCCATCTCTGGCACAGATGGAGGCAGAAGGGATCCATGCAATGCACCAGCCACCTATAAAGAAGGACATGCAAATGATCAGCACATTATTCCTGTGAAAAGTGGAAAGCCTGTGGGAGAAAATATTCTAGAAATCAGTTGTATTTGTTTCCCCAGCAATTTGTTATTCTTTAGAATATTAATAGAGATAAGCCCATGTCTCTGTAAGAAGCTATTAACCCTGACCTTGAGCAGCGAAACATTAAATATGTAAGAATGTAATAGTACTAGACTAAAAAAAAGTAAAACACAGACATACTAAAGTTATAAGGCAAAACTAAGATGTAACYATCTCAGCTATGATAGTTTCAGCTTTGACAATGAAGGCCATTTCTCTGAAATGAGGTGCATTACTGTAGATTTTAGAAAGCAAAATAGTAGGAAAATTGACTTCCATGATCTTCTTTTGAGGCAGTAACTTCATATAACCAAGGGAATTATACACTCTGCCCACTATGTAGTTAATACTTTCAGGGCATTTTTTTCTTTTTTGCCTGAAAATCTGAATCGACTCACAAAATGACTGATTTCTTAGGATGACTGCAGTACCATAGTTTTTACTCACTGATYGTGAATCAGTGTTCATGTGAAACTCCTAATGGGTTCACAAAGGGTAGTGGAGAAAACATGCACACTGTTTTAGGCTTAAATGGGGATATACCAGGATCTACAATTTTTAAGTGTCTGCACATTGCTATACCTGCTGTAGCATCCATACCATATGTAAGTATAAACAAAGGCAGATGTGGGATGTAAGATGCCAGAATTGACTGAGCTACAAATATGAGAGAATTATTCCTGTTTGATCTGTGTTAACTGTGGTAATGATGGGTTTGTGATCTTACAAGCATGTCCATTACGTCAAGTTTAAATACAGTTCTTTTTTCCCAGATTCAGCCCAGCCAACTTTAGACAATTAACTAGGGCAGCTAGGATAGGACATAGTCACCCAAGTCATCTAATCTAATTATCTGCAGGCATCAGTTTACTCCACTGAATATGTAAAAAGTCCCTATGACTTTGTGACTGGACACCAAACTTCTAGATGGCTAAAAGTACTAAGACATCAGTCCTACCACTTGCTCTTTAATCACATGAAAATTTTTTTCTCCCCTGACAAACTTACTTACTTTATTCAGCGTACAGSAGGGATAAGCAGAACAGACAGTTGCAAGAAGAGGAAATATATTTCCCTTTTCTGTTTCAGCCACTGTAAGTCACAAGAGATGGGATCTTTTTCTTGTTTGTTCCTGAAGTTATTGTATTGTGTCACACTATCATCCTGACTTTCCAAGCCTTACAAGATTAGCTTGTTTTATGAGTACTACTTAATGGAGCAGACATAGTGAGTGTTTACCAGTGAATTGCCTTCTCAGAAGCATTGTGTACATGTTTCCAGGTATATTTTATGAGGATCTTTCCATTTGAGGCCAACAAAAATTAAGGTCTTGCTGGATTGATCCCTGTTCCTTTTTAGAAGAAAAGGCATTTACATTTTGAAAAGAGAAAGCAATATCCGTTGTTTACAGTAAAACATTTTCATGTGGGTGAAAGTATGTGAATTTAAAYGTCTTTTGTACATTTCTTTCAAATATTTGTCTTTTTATTGACATATGTTCCTTGGGTTTATTTCCATGTGTTTCAATTCATTTTAATTATTTCTTTTTTACAGCATGCAGAATACTGGTGAATATACACTCTCAGACAGATATCCGTGCTACATTTCACTGGTAGTTTGTATAACCAGTTTGACTGTAACATTTCTATTATTGTTAAAATTGATGTAATTTCYGTAGACTTAGTAGTGTAGCCTGAAATTTGTTATGTTTGTATGGAAAACTGGAATTATGGACCAGTCCTGTAATCCTTTCTCAAGTGAGTGATTTGTAATCCCAAACAGTGACATCATAGATACATAGAATAATTCAGATGGGAAGGAGCCTCTGGAGCCCATCTAGTCCAACCTCTTGCTCAAAGTATGGCCAAATTTGAGGCCAGATTCAACTTCAAAATTAGACCAGTCATAGCTTATGCTGAAAGACATTGCTCTTTTCATTCCTCCATTTTTCCCACTTTTACACATTCTGTGGTGACATCGTTTTCACTTTGGAACACATTGTGTTCACATTGGAAACTCCTGACTGAGTAACTGACAGAGTACGGAGAGAATGAGCTTAGCAGCATTCCAGATTTACCATCTGAATACTTGATTTGTGATTCTTCCATCTTAGGTAGCCTCAGACAGTGATTCATTCCATCCTGAATGTGTGAATCTAAGCTATGTGGGACACATTTATCTTTCTCCATAGACAGATCTTCACAGAGATCTTCCTCTCTCTCTAAAAAATTGTATTGGGGAACTAACTTCAAACAGAATTCTAGCTCAGAAATGGTCAAATTTARGTGAAATGAGTTCCATCTCTGTTGCCTTTAAACTCACAGGTAGAGGAGAGCCCCAAGCGGGGCTCTGGAAACTGGGTTTGAAATGGGAAGGAGGTGCCATTCCTTCTGCTTGCAGACGTCTGTGTTTAGAACACAAAGAGCTCACTAAGATGAAGCATGAATTCTCGCCAGTGCAAATAAAAGCAAAATCAACCTCTTAGTAATTATTTTATTTGCTGGAATGTGAGATTTATTTTATACCCTTTCTCTCTTCTGTGCAAAGTGGCTTGGTGACAGCAAAAAGGCTTAAGAGATTAGACCCAGACTTGTGCTGCCCATATTTATTTTCAGCTGGAGATTCAAAATGTTCTATTCATCAGGCTTTAAAATAACTCAGAATGTTGTTCTGTGTCTTTGATGTCTGAGGTCTGAAAAAATATGTTTGCCAACTTTATCTGATTATTGGATCTTTATGGTCTGATACACTCTAGGATGCAGAGTTCAAAAGATGTTTCCATTAGAGTATGCAGGTAAACTAGGAATTGTCAGACTTAAGCAGACCAGTTACCCATTTTCCTGTCTCCAAGAGTGAAAAGTATTAACGACTTAAGAGAAATGTGCCAATGGACTTAAGCAGGGAGAGAGATGCATACTGTGTATAACTGATCCTGCAATCATGTTGTATCTAATTCCCTAACCATGTCAATGAGCCACTGAAGAATTGCTTGGTAGATGAACAAATGATTTTTTAATTTTTCTAAATAGTTTACTTGAACAACTCTCTATGATAATGATTTTTTATTTAAATTACCGATTATCAGGGAAAAACACATTTTCTTTTCTCAGTTTAGAAGACTGCCTTTTCACTTTACTGCATGTCCTATTCTTAGTCTTTATTCTTTAATTAGGACCAGCTGCAACTTAGATTGGTAGGATACTGAGCCTAAGAACAGACCAGTTAGACATAGATGTTGCTGTTCATGAACTAAATAGGTTATCTGGTTGCTACTTTCTTGTTCATGTCCAGTTAATCAATGTGGTCAAACTAAAAGGAAAGAAGTCTGATAGGAGTCTCCTTCTCTGGAGATATTCAAAACGCGCCTGGATGCAATCCTGTGCAATGTGCTCTAGGTGACCCTGCTTGAGCAGGGGGGTTGGACTAGATGATCTCCAGAGGTCCCTTCCAACCTCAGCGATTCTGTGATTCTGTGATTCTGTGACTTGGAGAGCTGAAACAATCCTTATTTATTCTTTTTTCCTACTATATTCCCTCTTTTTCTCAGCTTTCCTTTCTATATTCCTGAGGGCTCAGTCGGTAAGATTTGATGTGGTAAAATACCCTATACAGGTGCCAATATTCAAAGTTAATTTGCTCCATCTTTTAATTCATTCTTTTTTCCTCATTCTTTTTCCAAAACCTTAACATAATCTAAAACATTTTCAAAGGTGTTTGACATGTTCAGAGGGTCAAACCAATGTCATTGAAGTTTTTCATTATCTTAGGCATTTTCCCCTTTTATCTTGCTTTTTATTACTTGCATGTTCTCCTCCTGCACCTTTCCCCTTTTCATCATTTCCGTGTCTCATTCTTCCCTTTTAGCTGAGGTCCCTTCTCCATGCTTTTAAATGTTGTAATAAGTAACAAAGTCTTTACCCATGTATTTTATAAAAAATTATTTGATTTTGGAAGGAATAAATTACAAATTGGCCTTTACTTTGTGTTTCTGGTTGACTAGAAAATCTCTTGCTTTTTATTAAAACCTACTGTTGTGTGGAACTCCGCCTTGTCTGAGCTCAGTAACCGTTTTCCCATAGCTTCAATTCTCAGCTTTGGGAGTGAGGACCTTTTTGAAAAAAGTTTCATGGCTCTTCTGCATATGAAGTGTTTTTGAGCCTTCTTTGTTGTACTGGGAATTTGAAGGTCTGGGAGAATAGCCCACCTTTTCCCATTATAGAAACACTTTCTACTCAATAAATATTAATTCCCTAAGTGGAGGACATAACTTCTCTTAGTTCAGTGCTAGAGAGCCAAGGCCAGACAGAAGTTGAACCATCTCTCAAGAAAAGACAAGATGTGACACTGTCTCCCATAACATCCTCATAGGGAAGCTCAGGAAGTGTGGGTTAGATGAGTGGACAGTGAGGTGGACTGAGAACTGGCTGAATGGCAGAGCTCAGAGAGTTGTGATCAGTGGCACAGAGTCTAGTTGGAGGCCTGTAGCTAGCGGTGTCCCCCANCGCCTGGATGCAATCCTGTGCAATGTGCTCTAGGTGACCCTGCTTGAGCAGGGGGGTTGGACTAGATGATCTCCAGAGGTCCCTTCCAACCTCAGTGATTCTGTGATTCTGTGATTGCGTTACAGGCTGGTAGCAGTCAAATTTGTCTAACAGCAAATATATGGTACCTATTCCCCAAATAATATCAGTCAAGAAAAGATTTTGTATAATTACAGAGAATATGCTCACAAACATTCTACACTTCAACTTTCTTAGAACTTTTGAATGAAGTACTCCTTTTTTTATGATATACCTAATATTGAGGGTTACACAGTCTACTGCCATGGCCTCCCTTTGGATGAATCTTCACAGAAAGTGTCATGTGCTTTTTAAAGGTTCAGGCAAGCAGTTTCTGCTGAATGATCAAACTTGTAGACAATATCATACTGTAAACAAACAATGTCACACAAACTATTTCTAAAATGTTTTGCTATATAATAAGCCTTACTGAAAAGAAGCTGTATTTTTTCACCATCCAAAGCTATGCTGAGTGTGGTAGGCCTATTAGGAGATTTTTGCAAGAGTTTATATTAATTGCATTTTAGCATTTTGAGTGCTGTTAAAATAAAAAGAAAGACAAATATGTATTAAATTAAAATGAATTGTTAATGTAAAATAGCACTAAAAACCATTCATCTGTTTTCTGTCCCATCAAAAAGAATAAAAAAATCCTCTGAATAACTTTTGCAGAGAATAGGTAGAGATAATTAATAAAGATACTGCCAGATCACTGAAAATCATTTGAAGGAAGCTTTTCCAACATCTCTCCAGCACTACACTTGCTGTTTATCTCACATACACTTTGATGATCTCAAAGTCATTTGAGATGCTCGTTATACTCAAAAGTAAACTAGGGATCAGATCATATGACATTCCAATTCACAGCCAGATTAAATTGGGAGTGCTGGTGCCAGACAAGGTAATTAATGAGTGTGGCCATTTGTTGCATATTGCAACTGTTAACTATATAAGTTAGTTTGCTTGAGGAATAACACTGCACACAGCTGTTGGTGGTGATAAACTGTGCTTATCAGACACCTTTGTCCACATAACTCATATTTTCCCCATTACTCCATCTTAACTGGGATTTCCACTAATGTTTCAAACATTCAAGGAGGCCAGAGAGTTGTCACTGAAAAAACAAAGCAAAACAAAACAACTCATTGACAGCAAGTCTCATAGAAATACTTCCTTTTTTCCCCTGAATGTCAATCCCTTTTCCCAACCATGGAATGATGATACAGGCTGTGACAGCTTTAGCAGGACTAGAAATAGCATTAGAAAATGAGAATTACTCTTGGAATAAGTGAATAATTTATTCTAACCTTGGAAAATCACCACTTAAGAACTTTCAAAGATGTTGCATTAGTGAAAAAAGAAATCTACTATGGAAAAATTACTGTGTTTTCTAATTTTTTTCTTTTAATGTTATTTCAGCTCTGAAAGACCTTTAACTAACATGCCTTGTTTTTAGAGCAGAGAAATAGAAACTACATCAGTTACACTTTATGTGACTGTATACCTATATGTTTATATATTTATATGGCAGTCTCAGATTTGATGCCAAAGCTCTGCATATTCTAACCTACAACTGGTACTTAATTTCATTGACTTACCTAAATTATTGTAACTAAGCCATCTGAAGGTTCATGTAATCATCCTACATTAATGCAAATAGAAGCTTTATTCCAGGAATAAAGGAAACTCAGTCAAATGCCCACTAAGATCTCTGGAAGTTGGAATGTTACCACTGCAGTCCTGTGTTCATCAACACCAGTGGGACATGGCGCATTGACATTGCTTGGGTAGCACCAAGCACACGAACACTGAGGAGGAGTGTAGCAATGCAGCCTGAACAGCTGTAATGGGATATCTTTAGAGCTGGGCTAAGCCTTCACAGCCACAGCAAAAGGCCCTTCCCTGACTTGGAGATCCCTTGTATTCTCTCTCTCTTGACATCAAGGTCCTGTTTCACTGTATTTGGGTTTGAGAGACTTTCTATGAATTGYTCTCTAGAATACTTTTCTCGTGGGCAAGCTAATATCCCCTCTCCATCCTAGGCTTATTTCTCAGGAAAAGCCGAACTATTTTTGGCTGGAATCTTCTTCAAAGATCTCAGTATGAGTCCGCTACTCTGGTTGCTCAAAGTGTAAGCAACTTAAAAASGGGGGTTGTGATAAGAAGGCTTGGGAAAATTTAATGACTGATAACATTGAAAACCAAGCCTAAAATGGCATATAAACTAATCTAACTTGTCTATCTCAATTCTACATTAAATAAGATGGGGTTTGTTTCCAATTTTTCATTTCTTTCCTTCTTTTTTGGTTTCATTTTGTTTTATTTTTCAATAAATGACTTAAATCTAACTCATATCTATTTAAACAACTTCCGCTTTTAAGGTATGGGAAGCTGAAACTGATTTTGGCCAAAATCTATGAACATTTTATATGYAACTTTAGTTGTTGAGCATCTGGGATTGATCACACTGAACCTGTGGTAAAAAGAAAGCATTCGATGAATCCCAGATGTTTTAATATGGCACTGCCTCCCAGACTAACTGGATCATGATGGGAAACAAATGGAAGATAAATGCTTTAAAATTAAGGAGCTAAGTGGGTTTAAATGTAGGAACTTGAAGGTGGTGGGGATGGTGGCACTGTGTCCGAGTAGGTGTGCGGTCTCCATCTGACTGTTTCCAAGGGTTGTAATCTCACATGCACATTAACCTAGAGAAAAACATTTAATGTTGCCAGTGAAGACGGTCTTTGGATCCAGTCTCTCTGACTGGTGCATGTGCTACAGCCCAGTTTCATTCTACAGATGAGGAGGTTAACAGTTTTCTAACAACCTTCAATGGAAAACTGATAGACACAGTAATGCCAAGGATAAAAAGAGCAAAGCAGAAGTGCTATTTAGATGATGGGATGGTGAATTCTCATAGTTTCTTTCTGGCATAATATGAGATGAAAGAGCAAATAGTTAAAAAGGCACACTGTAAATCTGTTAAATTCTCTTTCCTGCAACTGGTACGTGCAAGCATAGTAATGTCTCTGACTGTATCACTTCTCTCTTTTGGGCTATTTTTTAATCCATGATTTTGGCTAAGCCAGATATTTCAGTGCTTCATAAAGTAATCAGGCATTTAATCCTCCCTGCTCTCCTATCTCCAATGCACTTAAAGTGTGAGAATAATGTTTATACATTAAGAAGTTTGTTGTTGCTGCAGGCAGGAAAGTTGTCCATGCTTTTTGTTAGTACAATGAACATGGAGAGGGAAAGCATCTTTTGTTTCACTGCAGTGGTTGATCAACCAAAGTATAATTGTTACCTTGCCAGAATTGCTTTGCAGGCATAAATAGCCAGTACTCCTGCTTTAAGGACTGTGATTAAACCCATGCAGAGTTTAAAAAAAAAAAAAAAAAAAAGACAAGGAAGAAAAGGCATTACCTTTGTCTAAATGTTGTAATTCAGGCCAAAAGGGAAAGGAGGAGAAGGAGATCATTTGAAATAAAGAATAATTTCCCATTGCTTGTGCTCAAGATTAATTTTAGCTGGAATGCTAAGTAGAATTTAATCCTCAAGTGTAGACTGGTAAATAGAGGCAATAAAAAATTTCTGTTCCTTTTCACTGGAGGTGAATTTATGGTAGCATGGCTTAAGAGGCACTGTGGAAATCTCTCTCAAACTCAAGGATATATATTTCATCAAGGTAACCTATATATATTTTTGTTTGCTCCATTCTTACGTGGGATTTGCCACCTATTGCTGTCTTACTGTCCAAATCACTTTCTTTTTTTCTCTATTGCCATTGGTTGAACGTTTTTCATTAGTGTTTTATTCATAGCCAGAAATAATGTGTATACTGTCCTCTAAGTGTGTGCATGTGTGCATACAAATTTTCTACCCTGCAGAGTAGTACTGAAGAGAGATTTTTAACATCATATGAGTCTGTTTCATTGGAAAAGTACGTGCTGCATTATGGAGAAATAAAGTGTTTCATTTTATTGGATGGGAATATACTTAAGACCTCCACCTACAGAAACAAACACAAGTCCATTTTTATGGCACAGCATTTTATTCTGAGACAAAGTAATTAATTTTGTGATATTTTAAAATATTAAATTACCTTTAAGATGTCTAAAATATTGAGTATTTTTTTCCAGCTAAATTACAGGAGTGTGTATAGTCAAGACAACTCTTAAGGTAAGTGTTATCTATGATTTAAATTGGATTAAAAAACACTAAAAGGATACATTTCAAACTGGTTTAAAGTCCTGATCAGTATTCCAAGAAATTTAAAACTAATATATTAAAAGCACATAAAAAGCGGCAACACAAATACAATGTGAAGAAAGACTTTATATAATATAATATTAAAAATACTACTACTTTAGAAGAAACATTAATAAAGATCCAACCAGGATGACAAAGGCAAAATAATTCATAGATTACTGTTACTTTGAACTAATTGTGCCCTTTTATTTTAGGTTTCTTGCATGATACTTTACCATTTGGCATGGGATGTCACAGGTACAACTGAAGGTAGTGTGTGGGAGTTTGTTTCTTTATTACTGTTTAGACTCTCATAGGAACTTAACAGCATAACCATGGCTGTGGTGAATCAGGCCACAGGTTCTTCTAACCTAAGGTCCTGTCTCTGACACTGCCAGTAGCAGATGTTTTAGAAAGGAGAATAATAATAGAGCAAGCATAAAGTGATAGTTCCCATGGTATATCCTCCCAGCTGCTGGCAATCTGTGATTTAGGGAGATCCTGAGCCAAAGGTTGCAGACCTTCACAAACATATTGTGTTTAATAACCCTCCGTGGACTTTCACATGATTGTATCTAATAGCTTTCTGAACCCATTTATACACTTGGCATCCCATACATCTCATGGCAATGAGTTCTGTAGTTGAATTAGGGATTTTGTGAACAAATGCTTCTTCTGTTTGTTCTTAAACCTGACTCCTGATCATACACATTTGCTTCTTCCTTATTCTTCTAATATAAGGACCAATAAGTATTCATTCATTGTTTTACCTTCTTCTCCTTATTCATGCTTTTATGTTATCTCTAGTCACATCTTTCCTCAGTTGTCTCTTTTTGCTGAGTTTTTGAGGTTTTGACTAATCTCTGTTTCCACAAAAGCTCAGAGTTCTCTGTCTCTTAAAAATGGATTAATCCCACTTACCTGTCAGAACTGACCTGAATTGTCTAAGTTACGATCTTGATCACTTGTCATTCCTGGAGAGCATCTCCAGGCAGTGATTAAAATTAGATGTGGTTAAGCCAGATCTTGAGACCTAAATTTCAAACTGAACATGAACACTGAGCATGCACATGATGTATTTCCACAGCTCCTGACAAAGACCCAGTATAGTGAACAGGATATAAGCATTGTGGKTTTTTTGGTATTCAGGAAGGAAAACTGTAACATTTCTTATTTTGAAGTAAATAATCTTTTGGGCCTTCAGCTATGATTCTTTATTGTGTTGTACCTTATTCATGGAAGAAAGGACCTCAGATTTGCTATGAGTGGTGAGTCTGTTCTGACTAGAGGATACCAGTCTTCAAAGAAAGTGCACTTGAGATGTAGATGCTCTTTAGAGAATGAGTATTTTTTTTAAGTTCGTTGACTCAGATAATTGGGTGTCATTTTATTGGAATCAGTGGAGCAGTGCTGATTTGCAGCAACTACAAATCTAGATAACATTTTTTTTCTGTTTGTGTAGCTATTATAGTGTAATAAAGAAGTGACCAGTTGACCAGTAATATATTTAGCATTCCAGTATTCTCTGCTAGGTCAGGAATTAGAAAAGATGTCTGTAGTAGTAGTGTGTTGCCGATCTAGGGGCATTTAAAGAAGTGCCAAGAGGCTGAGGTACAAATACAAGTGTAAAAYGTCGACATTAAATACATAAGCTTTTTCAACAGAAGATAGTCATGGTGTTTTCATTGAACCATCTCAGCTGAAAGCCTAGGCTCTCTCTATGGTCAATAGAAAGTGGCAGGCCTCTTGGATGGACAATTTAGGCCAACAAAATTAGGAGTTCCATTGACTATACAGGGAACTTAGATACTAGGATGGGTGACTAGAGTTATATAATATAAATACTTCCCCAGTATATTTAAATATTTGTGTCAAATGTTATAATCAATTTGAATTGGAAGGATTTGAATTCCTATTTTTATGTGCCACATCATCAGTGAAAAAAAATTATCTTCTGTTAGCACTAGCAGCACATATTGTCTCCAAAACAGAAAGCCAACTAACCATTTGGTCTTCCTGACATCAGGGGAACAAAATCTGAAGTGCAGTGCAAAAATCACCGTGTTGATGAAAGCTTTGAGGTTTTTGTAAAAAAATAAAAACAAAAACCCAAGAATTTGTAATTAATCATTGGCTACTAAATGCTGTCTGTTGCAATATCTGGAAAACAATACAACTCTGGAGTAAATGATTTAAGTGGAAATAACTGTGTATGTAGCATTCAGTTGTGTAGTGAACAAAATGATTGCAACTTTGATGCAGCAAAGTGGCACCATGAGCATTATTCATTTGCAGAAGAAAAGACACGACTGAATGAGAGCCACATGGATGAAAAGCACTGAAATAATTAGGGTGTAGGAGGTGTGAGATCTGTGGTCATTTATAAAAACAGTGACACAAATGCAAAAGGAAGTGCAATATTTGGAAGTGAGGAGTTAAAGTAGTAGGGATGCTTCATTACTATTATTTTTAAAATGTTGTTAAATCATCCTGTCTTCTAGTTAGAATGTTGTTTATTTGGCATGATACAATCAGAAGCAGGAATGTATTCAAGTAGATTTATGCAGAAATAAACATTTAAATTCTGAGAAGTACATAATTGCCAAGGGACTAATATGAATCCCAGCATGTAGACACGTAACATGAAGCAGAGAGTTTGCCCAGAAGAAAAACATAACTGTAGTGTAGTGCTCTGCAAYGCAAGGGCCATTGCAAACATAGGGTTGAATCTGATGGTAATACAAGTACTAAACCCAGTGTTTACCTTCTGGTTCCCTGTTCTCCAGAGTGAAAATTGCAACCTTGCATTCAGGAATGAAGTCTTGCTATAAAATCAATGGAGATATAGACTCTCAAAAAGATGTCAAAAACAGCCCACATGTCCTTGTGGTTGTATAAAGTCAGGACAGTCATAAGGATATTTATATCTGAGACACTCAGACTGCCTTTGGTCCAGCTTTAAATTAGTTACCTGCTTCTATAAATGTTATTTAGATAGCCCAGCTGTGCTATGTAGATAGTCCACCTGGGAGAGGTTCATACCTCTGAAGGCCTCCAAAGAAACCTAAGCTGGGACTCACCCCTCTCCATATGAACTGTGGTCACCTCATGGCCGTGGTGCATTTTGTGTACCGTCTAAGCAGCAAGCTCCTTAAAGTCAGCCAATATAGCAGTAGTCAGAAGGCTGCTATATTGCTGAAGAAGATAGTTCTGTACCCATGAGGGTTTCAGAAAGCTGAATGATGGCCTCCTCCATAACAGTCGTTTGAACACTTGCCCAGGAAATGGGACAGAAGAGATGTAGCTTTCCTCAACCTGAGGACTTTGGGTCTGAATAGCAGAAAAGTATCCTAATACTCAGGCTGCAGGGTTTGTATATGTATTTACTGCGGTTACCATTTACTGTCGCATATGAAACACTTCTTAGAGCAGGGGTCAAAATGCAGGATTCATAAGAGAGGTGGCCTTCAAAGACTGCCTTCATCTTTGTCCCAGCCAGTCTGAGTGAATCCAAGTCAACCGCTTCTCATGTAAATGCTTCAGCAGCTATATTCAATGTTTATACATATATGTCCATATGTGGTGTATACATACATATATATATGTGTACATAAAAGACACACAGTCATCACCTCCCTCCTTTTGTTGTTCTTAACTTACATGACAGGGACTCAAATGTGAACACATTTATTAAAATTAAGCATGTCAGTTTTGCAGGGTCACATTCTCAAAGATGCTTCCAAATTTTGCATTTACATTTCTTCATTTCATAAACAATTTCAAAATATTGTTATGCTTAGAGTGGGTCCTTAGAATCGCATAGTATTTGAAAYGAAAAAATGTGCACAGTTTACTTTCCACAAGAAAAGTTGCACTGTTTCTACTAGATGCTGTCAAAATAAAGTAAAGCCAAACCACTAAAAAGCACAGTGCACTAATCAGATTAGTCCAGTGTCAGGGTTTCTGTGCAAAGCCACACACAAAATCAGAACAATGTGGTGCTAACATGATAGTACTGCTATTGCAAGCAAACCTATACTGCTGCTGCTACAGCCTGCTTTACAGTGAAGGGTTGCCAATGCTGTTACTGCCTTAAAATGTGAAGGTTTCATTAATGTGTTCCTTGAAACAGTAACCCAATCCATTAGGGATTATTTTTCGCTTGCTGGAAGACTGGTTTTCTATTAATGTGAGATTTCTATCGTTATTTATTTTAATTAAGTTTACCTTGAAAGTAAAGATGAGAAAGTATTCCTGGCATGTCCTCCTGAATTATAAGAAGTGTTTATTTGACGGCATGCCAGATTTTACTGTAACACAGATTTTTGTCACTCTGGGTTAAACTTTCAAGTTTAAACTGCCCTTGTAGCTTTCCACTTTAAGTGTCAGATAGTCTAGGTAATGATCCTAGTTCTGATCAGCTGATCAGGGAAAATAATCTTTATTAATAGCAAAATATAACTTATTTTTCAAGAGCTCTGGCCTCTGTGAGCACTTGGAGAAGTGAGCTGTACATAGACTTTCCATATTTCCAGATAGTTCACCATAAGCAATGAAATCACATTGAATTTTGATGTTTTCTTTAAAWTTGCATTTTTTATTCTCCAGCGATATTGACACTGATAAATTTTCATTTGCAAGTTATGTAAGTACAGAATTTATATTTGCCTTGTAATGTCTTTGAGATATGTATTGTCTTCTTGCACTTTCTGCTGTGCCCAGCATAATGATGCCCTTATTCTGGCTGACTTTTATTTCTACAGTACAAGTTATCTCTACTATATTAAATTTCTTAGGGCAACTATTAGATTAGCACATGCTGCTAAACAGTGTTTTGATCGTTTGTCTTCTTTTCTGCTATAACCCCCCTCCTTCCAGCCCCAGTTTCCAAACAAAGAGTTAAATATTTATTCTCCTTGGTTGCTCTATTAATCCACTATAATTTCTGTTATATAAATATAGAAAGCATTTTGAGGCAAAGCTTGTCATTATGTTATTTGATTGCTCAGTGTTTAAAGAATTAGACTGAAGGCTTCTGCTAAAATAGCTGTACAAAAATAAACCGTTATAGCAATGAGGTATCCCTTCATATCCGTGGCTCTCCACATGTGCCTCTCAAATAACACGTACCTCTGATGTTGAGCATAGTCCTACATTTTGCTTTCCATAGATACATGCTTTTTCAAGTGGACAAGGAGAACAGAAGATTATTTCTTCAGTTAATTCCTTGCTGGGAATGGTAAGCATCCCTGTAGTAAGTGGAAGCCTGCTCAACAGTTGTGAACAACTGGGTGGAACGAAGAGGAAGGTATCTTTGGGATTTGAATTTAAAATTTCATTTTTTCGGACTGATGACTTTCCTCTGGATTGCAATGGTAGATCTATCACCAAGAGCTTGTGCTTAGCATGCCCTTCAAATGTGCTGTCATGGAACCACTACAAGAAGGAAAAACCTTTAAATAAATAGTTCAAAGGGTTCTTTAGATTTGCATTTACCACTATGTTGTACTACTGGCATAATTTACTTTCACTCAGGCAGGATAAATGATGTCATTATTATACTGTGGGAGAAAGAAGTAGGTTTAAGTTGGAAATGATATTGTACAGCATCTTATCAGCAGTATTTATGAAAGTATTAATATTACATTGGGGAAAAATTTAGCTGAAATCCTGAAAAATGTGTTTTACATTATAAACTTCCATAAGCCATTGACACTGAGTAGCCTCAGCATTGGCACAACTGTTTTCTCTCTGAAATCCTGTTTATGGCACCAGAACAAAAATTTTGTGTACCATATTTTCATGTTCTCAGATTTCTTTATTATTGACTGATATATTTATGGCATATGACTGCACATATGTGTGGATGACTGTATAGATAGCTACAAAGAAAAGTATTTAATTTAGTCCTTTAATCTCCAGCTAGGTTTGTTAATGTGACTGAAAAAATAACCCAGACATTTTGAAAGTACAGAATTTTTTCTCTTTTTTCCCCCTTCTTTTTGAAAACAAAAGGGAAATTCAAAGAAAAAGGAAATATTTTCAGCAGTCACTTTACTATTGAAAACCACTTTTTTTTTCTTTAAGAATGAGCAATGTAGTATGTCTAATTATTGAGACTGTAGTAATACAGTTACGTATGTTGATGAAACAACGTAGCAAAAAAAAAATTTGCTTTTCAAAATCAAACTTACTRAGTATAGCTGGTATTAGAAATAGGTTTATGATGCATACTAAGATATTTAATTGAATATTTCACATGCCTCTAATATGGAGGAGGATTTAAAATGCTGAAAATAACAGTATTATCATTGGTTTATAAACAGAAATTAAGCTTATATAACAGGTATGAGAAAAATAGATGCTAAATAATGGAAATGTAGAATAAAATATTGTTTTCAGGGAAAATCTTGGAGAATAGACATGAAATCATTTCATATATTTTATTAATATAATCAGAACCGCACAATATTGAAGACCAACAGTAACTCCAAAATTCAGCGCAAAACCTAACAGTCTCATGCTGTACACTTTAATATTACATAAATTCATATACATATTATCGTGAAAAGCATTTGGAAGGTTTAAAAAGGAGGTCTAAATAAACATAGTTTTATTAACACATTTTTATACTAAAATAAATTTACTATTCATTCTGACTTAAAAATTTTCCCATTGTTTTGCTACAATCAATTTTCCTCAATATTACCAGGCTTTCTATAACAAGCCTTAGCAAAAAAAAAGGCAAAAATAAGTAAAAATTTGGACAGAAAGAGTACTTTATGGAACATACACATTTTTTGTAAGTATCTTCAAATCAGCCAGCTATAACATCACGGTAATCATCAAAGAGGTTAGTTAGAAATAAAAATTAAGTGGTTTGTTCTTAATTAACAGACCTGAAGGAAGAATCACAGAATCACAGAATCACAGAATTGCTGAGGTTGGAAGGGACCTCTGGAGATCATCTAGTCCATCCCCCCTGCTCAAGCAGGGTCACCTAGAGCACTTTGCACAGGATTGCATCCAGGCGCGTTTTGAATATCTCCAGAGAAGGAGACTCCACAACCTCTC
>NW_020450770.1:148063-248702 GCF_003343035.1 Apteryx rowi
GGTTCCTGAGGGCTGGCCTGAGCAGTAAAGACTGAAGTAAAGACTGAAGAAAGATATATTCCTTCCCCTTCCAGACATATATGTATACACACAATTTGTACCCTGTAACTTTGGTTTCCCTCTATTTTTAACTCCACATTTCTAGCCATTTTCTAGAAATTGCTGGTTTCTATAGGTGAAGGTGCCAGCTCCTTGGAGATGATGCTTATCACTTCCCAACTCTGTGCCACAAGCAGTCCATTTGCAGTGATGCTAGGTTTTGTGCTGCTTTGCTTTTCAATRTCTTTTCATTTGTGTTCAAAGCTTCTTATTTCTATTAGCTTTTTACATTTTTCCTCCAGTGGAAGTGTTTAGTCATCTCCAGTTAAAAAGGTATTTGATATGAGTGGGTAAAGCTTATTCTTGTGGGAGACGGTGTCTGAATATATTTTTGCTGGAGATAGTTATATTGTCTCATTAAGAAATGTGCTCACAAGTTATTAAAGATCTTAAATGTAATTTCTTTCTAAGAATTTTTTCTTTCCTGTTAACTTAGAACTATCCAAAAGGTAAATAAACTCATCCTTCAGCCTACTAGCACAATGGACTGGAATATGCAAGTTTGGGAATCAGTGCTAAATGGAAATGTGAAAAATGAAGCTTTTCACTGTTTTCTGTCTAATTGTCTCATTGCAATTATGAACTGTCATTTTTGGTAACTACGACATGTTGTGATATTTAAAAAAATGTTAATTGATRATATTTCTGTACAGGACAGTATCTCTGTACACATGGTAGATGATTAAAAATTCTAAAATAAATTCTAAAATATTTTGTATACAGGCTAGTGGAATTCATTGGCAAGTTAAACAGAGGAAGCTGAAATGTGGTTTTCTCACTGCACTATTTGATTAAGGATATTAATGGAGTAAACAATGATGCTCACAAGACACAAAGCTTTTGTATATGCAAGCATCCAGTTGTAATTACAGTACAGCAAGGACACATCATGCCCACAGTACCTTCTGAAAAGGATATTAATGTCTCATACAATAAAGGATATTAAGGATATTAAGGATATTAATTAAATTTGTAGGAGAATCTGACACATGAGGAGAGGCTGAGAGAGCTGGGATTGTTTAGCCTGGAAAGGAGAAGGCTTGGGTGGATCCTATTGTGTGATAGCAGAAGAGGCAATAGGCACAAATGGAAATTCCCTAAGGAACTCCATTTAAAAATAAGAAAATTACTTTTTGCTATAAGAGTTGGGACAGGTTGCCCAGAGAGGTTGTGGAGTCTCCATCCTTGGAGATATTCAAGAGCCGCCTGGACAGGGTCCTGAGCAACCTGCTCAGGTAGTTGACCCTGGTTTGAGCAGGGAAGTCAGACTAGACAATCTCCAGAGGTGCCTTTTGACCTCAACAGCTCTGTGGTTCCATTTTGTGATACTGAAGGTGAACTCTCACAATAACTATTTATTAAAATTCTGCTGAACTTATCTGTGGTTAGAATCACATAAGAAAAATCTTTCACATTAAATTTTGCATTAATAATCCCTATTGCTGATATAAATGCTACTTGGTACCCCTGTTGGTTCTCTCTCTGCATCAGTACTTGACATATATCTTACAGTTCCTGTTTTATAATTTAATTGGTAGCTTTAAGAAAACTAGTTATTACTAATACTTAAAAAGAAAATCTATTTAACTTACAATCTGGATTGGTATGAGTTCAAAAACTCTTTTGCTGAAGTGAACAAAGGATTAACAGTAGCATGTTTCCTTTTGCAAAAACAGTTCAAGAAAACAAGCAGAATGAGAAATCAATATCTATAACAATTGCTGAGAAAGATTAAATTTATATACAAACTCTGTATATTCCATGTAATAAACATCATTAAAAAAATTCATATGAGATGGGAAGATCAAAAGATTGGGGCTTGTAGGATGGTTTATATTGCTGTTACATTTATTCCTAAAAAAATACCCAGTTTAAAATCAATTTATCAAGCATGTATCATATGCATATCTTACATACAGAAAGTTAGAATAGGTTATATTATGATGACTAGTTTCTCTAGCCAGACTAAAATTTATTGTATAAGACAGATTATATAGCTTTTGGCTAACAGTTCTCTTTACATTATATTCATTTTAGATGCATTAGAAGAGTGTTAAAGAAGGATATTTTAAGTTAATAGATATAGCAGATTATAAAAGTAAAACTGCTGTTAGTTCATACCAGCATATAGAAAGTGCAGAGAAAGCCAAATACATTCTAAAAGTAGATAATAGCTTATGTTTACATTAGAGAATATTTTGATGAAATGTTTGTTATCAGTGAAAGTGGAGAAGTTTCAGTTCACACTGAGAAAGATTTGTTGAATGAACTTCTTTATCTTGCAAAATTGGACCTCTCCTCCCCTCTCCTCCCCTCTCCTCCAGTTCCAGTAAGGACATCTTAACCAGTCTCAACTTCTACAATGATTTGGGGGTAAAAGCAAGTTCTTATGAAAGCAGCTACCAGATTGGTTTCAAACTTAAGGACTTAGCCAGCACCTTGATCTGTGCATAAGCCAAAAGAGGTCGTAAATACAAAGAAGCATGCACTTTCAGATTGCTGGGAGAATGTATGAGCCACCAGTCATAGTCCAAAGGAGCTAAAGCCAGTGAAGCCAGGACTGCTGTTAGAGCATCTGTCTTGCAGCTTCTTTTACTTAAAGAAAGTTCTTTTACTTTTACTTAAAAAAAAGTTTCTACATCAACTTGAGGTGCGCCCCATTGCAACTGTTGTTCTTTTACCACTCAAGCCAATCATACAGGTCCTGCTGAGATCATGCTGTCCAGAACCAGAAAAGTGTAATGTCTGCCTGACTTTTTTATTATCTCTGGTCACTGACTTTGGACAGTTGCAAAACATATGCCCCATGCATGTATTTTCTTTCCCTGTTATGTTAGAGCTTTAATAAGGCAGAGCCTTCCAGTAGAGAAGGTGAGATTTGAAGACCATAAATTATTTTGAGCAGTTGTGGAAAAAACCTCTTGTTATAGCTATGCATGACTGTGAAGTATTCCCTTCTTGCTGTTTCCTAGGACATTGCTAAAATGTACAGGAAATATAAAACTGCACTGAGTTCCCCAATCTGTCTGACCGTTTACAAAGGTATGTTAGTAGGGAAGAGGTCCTCACTCATGAGTATGAAGTCATGTATGGTTTTGATTGTTTCTCCATGTTCTTTTCTGCTAATTATACTTGCATTGTTTACTAAATGTAACAGCAGAAGCCACATCTTGAATGATCTCATCAACGTGAGATGTGATGTCACAGTTGAATTTATAGCCTTACTATTGATATTGTTGTCAACTGAGAATCCATCAACTTGCTTTGACTAATGTTTTCTTTAATTTTGGCTAATGTATGTCACAGTTTGCATATTGAGTTATATGCTAGCTTGCTCTTTTAAGAGCCAGCACTGCTGTTATCCTGTCAACACCAGGTTTCAGAATGAATTCCTTTGGCTAGTCTGCCTTCAATGCTGTGCCCCTCAAATTTCCAGTTCAACCCTGCAGAGGGTTGTCTTGCTGGTGCAATGTCTATGTTTAAAGCATGACTTTAATTTTAGTTGTTTTCCTAACAGCTTCCACTTACTGAATTACTGTTTTCTTTAGGGAGCACTTTGGGAGGCCAGTTGAAAGGACATATATTTTAATAAACATATATATACAGAGAGAGAGAGAGAGAGAGGCAGAAACAGGTATCTAAACTAAATTTTTATTTTTCTACTGAAAATACTTTAGAAAATGGCACTTTGTAGACTATTGGTCCATGCCATGGATTTAAAAATAAAGCAATCAAGAAACAAACATTTTAGGGAAAAAGTACTACTATCTCCTTAAGTAATATTAGCATACATTTGGTATTGATTTATTCATATTGAGCAAAAATAGTTTCACTCTGGTAAAAGAACATTTACAGTGTATTTTGGACTTGTTACAAGTACCACTAAAGAAAAGTATTGGGATGACCTGCATAATTTTCTTGAAGCTTTACTACTCTTAAGTAACCTGACTATCTCACATGCGTGCCAATACAACCTTCATGCCAATCCACACCACGCTATCAAGTTATTTTTCCCTCCCTCATCTAATCTAGTTTTCAGCACCTGTACCAAAGCCAAACTGCCTATGATGATAGTCTCAAGGTTGGAGAATTAGGGAGTGAAAATTACTTAAGCCTGAGAATATTTGGCATAAAGGTGGTAAGAAAGATCTTTGTGAGGAACATACCAAAAACGCAGATCATATAGAAAAGATTGGGCAAATTCTGCTCTCATATAACAATAAAACTGTGCTGTAACCAGTAGGTTTCCTTGTGTGAGTGAGAGGAGAGTATTTACCCAGTAAGTTAAAGGTAAGTAAAATTCAGCAGAGAATTGAGTCTTCCAGGCTAATCTAAATTACTGCTGGGAGTTATTTTGTGTGTTGCTGTCTTAAATTTAAGAAAATGAGTAGGACAACTATAATTGAATCACTTGCTGATATTTCTTAGAGGTGGTTGTAGGAAGAGGCTTTAGGTTTCTTCAGCTATTTATTCTGATTTATTTTTCCTCTGAACATGATTCTGTCATCTCAGGAAAACTGCTGCTTTGGATGTAATCTTACTGAACCTTTGCCCAGTGCTTAAACCAAACTGAACTTGAGCCCTTTCCAGAAGACTGGGAGGAGTTGTGCAAACTGATTAGAACTATGATTAAAAATAAATGTGGTGTCTCAGCACCACTGCTTTCAGTGGGAATCTGAGCTCACATCAAATGGGCCATCCTACCTATAACTCCTGAGAGGACCAAACCAGGAAAAGTTCATTCTTCTTAGGTTGCCAGAAGAGACACAAGCATTTTACAAGCAGCCTTGTGAGCAAATTCATTGATCCTTTGCTCTATTGATCTTTTGGGACCTGATTTGGGAGGAACAGCTAGAATGGCAGAGTGGGAGGCTGAATGGGCTGAAYAGGTTCTGAACAGGCTCCTTCCTGCCCCATAGAGGGGCCCACAGCAGCCTGCCAGTGTAGGGTTGGCATCCCTTAAAAGATGGATTGCAAGGCAAAGTAAAACAGAACAAAATAAAAAATCAATGTATCTTTCAAATGCACAAGAAGAGATAGGAGGTACATGAGGATTAACCAAAAGTTCATGTGTCAGGGAATACACTAGACTAGACCAGACAAAAGGAATAGGTGTTAAAGCAGGAAATCCATTTCACTGTCCAAGGACATGGCATGGCCTTTAAGTATGACCTGATTTTGCACAGTATAAGTTTGTGAATTGTAAAGCTAGTCTATTTTTTTTTTCTCTTTTAGTCTGCCAATATTTTGGCTTAGATCTATAAAACAGTTAATTCAAGCTGGGAGGATTTTGTATCCTTTGTCTATGCAGAGATCAATGGCAAAATGTTTGCTAACAACACAGAATGTTTATAAACATTTATTGATGATAAATCTAATGCAGCCAGGGAAGAGCACTTATATTCTAACCTGCCTTGTAAACTCTATTTGCATTTTCTTCTACGTTGCCCAAATGAATGTAGTAGGATTGAAGAGAGACACACTGTGGCAGGAGCTGACCTGTGCAATAATGTTTATTGATGATCTAGCTCTTCCAAATTCCTTGGTGTTTTTACAAGGTTGAAATTTTTCCATATCTCGTCAGTCTCTAACACTATGGCCTATTATTATTTAGTTGTGGTAACACTGATAAGAGGCAGAGCTCTCCCCAGGCACTTGAGAAGTGCTGCATGGGCTCTCTCTGAAGGGACAAAGAAATAATGAAAGGTGGAGGAGACAGAATAAAGAGATGGGTGTTCCGTGGGTGTCATTCCATTATGATTAATGTGACAAAGTAATACATAGATGTTAGAGAGATTTCATGGAAGGAAGGAAGTATATTCTCATGCTGCTCTGCTTGTAGAGACACTTCCCAAAGCTCACTTTAATATGATGACTTTTGTGTGTGTGCTTTTTCCTCATTTGTGAGCTGGATAACTCAAATTTAATTCCAGTTGAAAGAATTTCTGTAGACACAGAGCTCCCCTGAACTAAGGTTGTGCAATTAGAGGTAGAAGAAACTTATCTAGCCTATGGATTGGTGAGTCAGCTCAGGATAGTAAGAATGATTTCTAAAACTTTCTGGCTAATATCTAAAACTAAATAATGAACCTAAAGATACTGTTAAAATGTTTAAGCGTGGCAGTTCTCTCCCCACTCCCCACTTGTTATCTTTTTAATGCCTTCCTATTCCTTTACTAAATTAGTGAATTACAAGAAAGTGTCATTCATCTGCATATTTTTATCAATGCAGAATGACATCATTTTACTTTTTTTGCTCTTATCCCTTAGTGTGGCTGAGATGCACTTAAATCTGTTTAGTGTCCCAGTAGAGATCATACTTATCTACTTTAGTTCTTAACACATACCATTAAATATGCTTTCTGTGTTTTTAACATTGTTTTCAAAGTCTGRTTAAGAAGAGTTTCTGTCTTCAAAAATGAGATTTAAGCCTTTAAAGAAACAGAATGTAATCCCTCCACCCTTCTGATCCCTGTGTATTTCTTCTCCTTAGACCAGTTCTGCAGGATCTGCAGGAGTCCAGAGGAATGCTGCTGCACATTTCTGCACTGAACCCCTTTCCATCTGCTTCTGCTGATTACAATGAGTAAATAATTAGGTCTCTGAATAAGTAAACCTCAGATGTATCAACTCCTATATCTCATTGATCTCAGCATTTGGGACAAAGCTGTTAGTGCTAGAGACCTAATTATTAAAGCATTCAAGACTAAAACCTAAGACTCGTAGGTTTTAGTTTTGATTTTGAAATTAAGGTGACTTAGTACTTCTATTTTAGTTCAAAGTTCCTTTTTCTACTGGCAATTATTAAAAGGAGGAACCATATTACTAGATCTTATTTTCAACTATAAAACAGGCTTATGATACCAGCAGCTCCATGGAAACAATTAGATTTGCAAGACTTCACAAAAAAATGGGTTAAAACAAATGAGAAAATAGCTCTAGTCTGAAGAACTTATCTCTCAACCTATGACTGTGAAAACAACAATAACACCAAAATAAAGAGCAGTACCTTAGCACATGGCATTAAGGAATACTGTGGGGTTTAGAGTAAACTTAAGCTGTAGCCGTTTTATGTAACATACAGTAACAGTGGCTAATATACAAATAATTATGGCTCCTTTTTATCCATTTAGGTGGCTGTTCACTGTATGCAAATTAGTTTTCAATCTAGATGACGACTATTCAAGATTGCTAGGTTCTTTAAGGTGAATTTTCATGCTAAGAAGCTGCCATCCATTTCCAAGTCAGTGTAAATTCTTGATAAATTCACCACTTATAAAATAGTTCTGTCCCATGAATAGTTAGCAACTGTAAGTTTGTTGTCCACACTTACCTTAAAAGTGTTCTTATCTCAGTTGCTGATATTAATACATACTGTTGGCATATTGCTAAGACACAGCTTCTTTTAAAGTACACCTTACTATTGTATTACCATTTTTTGTGTCTACATTCTTTTGGTTGTACATAGCTGCAGACTGTTTACTCCCTTCGGTTGAATCAACTGCTGATCCCTGGTTTGGAGCTTATGCTGTCCCAAAGGGGCTTGTAATATTGTCCATAATGGGCAAAAGAGAATGAAGAAAAGGTTATGTTTCCCATTTTATGTATTACGGGTTGGATGGAAGTACAAGTTGTATACCATGTAGAGAATATTGCTCATATCTGTAGATTCATACATATGGTACTATTCAAATCCTATTCATGATGAAGACTGTTCCAAATTTTATTGAATTTCTAAACGAGTTCTCCTCTATCTCTAGATGGTATTGAAATCTCTATCAGAACCAGACCAAGCTTCCCCTCTTTCCCAGATCTAACTTACTGCAAAAGACATCATTGCCAAAAATGCTTTCTTTCAGAATCTAAAAGTTTTCATCCTACTGGGATGGAATTTATTTTGTTTTCCTTTCATAGTCTCATTCCACTTTGAGTCAAATGCATTTTTTTCCTGATATTTTCCTGTATTTTTTCACTGCTAGCAAGCAACAAGACTCTCTTAATTTCAAGTGCAATTCAAAGTGCATTTATTTCCTTCATGTCTTTGTGTGGAGACCTGCTACCTGTCTGTATTGCCAAGCAGAGCATAGTATTTGGAAAGACAGTTTGCTGAATAATCCCTTATCTTTGGAACAGTCCTTTTTCGACCTACAAAGGTATAAAATGAGATGCTGAGAACCGTCTCTCTTTGGGGTGCCTTGCGTGTGCTGAACAGACAACAAACAGAGCATCATTATACCACTATATATTCTATGAGGTTTATACGTCCTCTCTGCTCTGCACAGATCTTGCTCTCGCATCGCAAAAACGATATAAGAACTGGAGTAGGATCAGAGAAGGATGCTCCAAAGTGTGGGAAAGCTTCCATAAAAATAACATATTTGGTAGACTAGGACTTTCAAGCTGTAAAAGCAGTGACTGAGGGGGTATAACTGAGGCCTGTAAATTATGAACAACAGAAAGGAAGTGATTGTTTGTATATTTTCCAGAACAGGATCAAATGAAACTAGCAGATGACAGGCTAAAACTTAGCAAGAGCAGATATTTTATCTATCATGTAGTCAAACTGTAGAACTTCTTGACAGAAGATATCCTGGATGCTAAAATTTTGCATGGATTAAGAAAATGACTCGAAAAATCAAAGAAGCAAAAGAAGAAAAAGGAAGAAAAAGAATCATCAGATGTTATTGTCTGCAAAGACACCACGTCTGCCTCAGGAAATCTTTGAATCACAACTTGCTRGAGGCTGAAAGAAAAAATTTTAAGGAAACATTTTTTATATGCTTAGCCTATTCTTTATTATTATTTGAAGTTAATGATCAACTGTGAAGCTTTTTTTCCCCAGTAGATCTGAAGATTGAAGATATCTTGTGTTTATTGATTCTCCTTCTTCCGCAGCGGTCCCTACAGAAATATGGCTTAGTTCTTGATCAAGAGCTGATCTGCTCTAATTATAAAATAGTAGAATGCTTAGCAAAGACTATATTTCAGGTTGGCTTGGATATTGTCCTTTCCCTGGAACAGGGATGCTATTATGAATGTTAAATGTATTGGAAGAGCTATGACAGAGAGTCCACTAATGACTGAGAGTCTCAATAGGTGAGTTAGATGCTGAGTGGTATGGATTTTAATTCTAGCTTTTTTAAATTCTAGGTGGAGTGACATTGTTCCTGTGGGGATATCTGCCTGTACCAGGAAATCAGCACATATTTAACATGATTGGCAGGCACTGGAAACTTGGCTCACATAATTTTTGCCCACGTGCTGTCTGGGTTTGTTAGTGCTCTTCAGTTTCTCAGAGCTCTGGATGCTAAAAATACATAATCAACAACTGCTCATTAAAAAAGCTTAAAACTGAGATTTTTTCATTCTGCCTCTACCGATTTTCTTATTTGATGAAATTATTGCAAAAATGAGACCTTGTCATAAAATGATTGGTTAATCTTGTATACCAGCAAGTAGATACTAATGTTACAGCCTCTATGTCCAATTCTTGATCACAGTATTTCTTTTAATACCTTCATTCATCTTCTGGCACTTCTATCCAATACAGGTCTATGAGTCACTCCTGCTGCATGGATGGAAGAGACTCCCTCTGTGTGTCTGAGAGGAGATCTTCATTCCCTGCTGGTGAGAAAAACCACTGATTGGAAAGTAGCATGGTTGAAGGCAAAGTGTTGAGGATGAAGTTATTATTATTATTTTTCATAAGTTCCYCACTGGAATTCTCTCTCCTTTACAGAAGGGGGATTTCCTCTAATGATGTTCTAGTTTAATTAAAAATGAAAATTTTCATTTGCAGTGGTAAATTAAAACCACTGGACTAGATTTTAAACTTAGCTATACTGATATAAACTGACAATAGTAACTTTACTAGATCAAACTGTCCCAACATTATCCCAACATTATGAAACATGTGCAAAGAGCAGAATACTCTTTTCCTCTGGCTCTCAATTTCAAGTGCTTTAACAAAGCATTGCCTAATTATAGCTAACAAGGCATTCTGTTAATCTTTCTACATCCCTTTTAGTAGCTTTATTGGTATACTGAAACCATACTTCATTAAAGAGTTCTCATGAAGTGTCTGAAAAATAGCAAATTCATCATATAAGCTACTCTTTTTTTGTCTTTTAAAGGCTTTTATAACCATTGCAGTGACAATACAATTACCAGATTCTTTGTGGTACAAGATCTTTTAAAATGTTTCAAATTGTCTGGCGAACTGACTTGGCTTTCCATGAGCATCTTTTATTTCATATTAAAAATGAGAGAAGAGGTAGATATTTCTCTGTTCAGATGAAATCTCCATCAAACCAAAAACCATTTAAAAATCCTTCATGCATGATGCTTTCTGACTAGCTTTACCAAAACCACACTGGAATAATGTATGAAAAATTATGTGCTGGGATTTATGAATCTATGGCAACTATGAGAAACATTACGTCAAACATCTACATAGAGGTGAAATCGTGTCATTAGCACACGAATTAGTAAAGCAGTGCTGCACATATCATTTTAGTCCTTGCCCCTGGTGTAAAACTGAGTTACTCAGAGAGGCATGTGGTGAAGATGCTGTCAGTTTTACTTTCCTCCTAGCTCAGGATCTCTTTTTCCCCAGTAAAAGTCTGATCTGCCTGAGACTCTCCACGCTGAAGCTAGAGCACTTTCCTGGGACTCCTCTCTTGTAGCCTGTGGTTGCACTTGTCACACTGCRTGTAAGGAAAAGTATTTTACTTGCTCTCCAACACAAGGCAGGATTTGGCCCAAAATGAAGATTGGTCTGTGTTGATTATTTTCACGTATTCATATTCCGCACTATTTAACACAGCTCATTAATGCTGCTGATAGCTCCAGTAGAGAGTGACACTAGTCCTTTGGACCACAGCACTCTGAGCTCCAGTTTTGAAGTTTTAGGGTCTATTCCAATTTGTAATGGTGTATTGCAAAGAAAACAATATAAGAAAAATAGATAGTAAATGTAGCCAGCATCAACAAATAAGTTTCCAAATTTTCTGGACCTAAGTGTCTATTTAATTTTATCCTAACCAAATGACTTGGTCCTTCATTCTCCAAATTCTGAGGAATGTAAAGAAGTACATGAGAATGAGGTCATTTAGATAATATATTGTACATTACCAGTAGAACTGGACTAATGTGAGAAAAGTCTGAGCATATGGAGCAAATGTAGCCCAAGTACAGGATTGAGTGTCTGGGCAAGAAAACATTTTCATTAGCGATACAAATATAGTCTCACTGTCTATTAGTTATTCCTCCATTGAAAAATCAGGCCAGTATCTAATTTCAGTGATAGCAGCACATATTCAGCTGGTGTAAATCTGTTGGTATAAGTCTGATGATTAAAACCAGATGAGGATTTAGCCGTAAACCCTGTTGTCCTCAAATGCTCAAAAATGGAATGTCTATAATAATCATTACCTTAGCTATAAAAAAGGGTGTTTTGCCCCTCTAATTTCAAGACTTAGGTGAATTTAGTGCCCAGGAAAGCAAAAACTGCTCTGGTTTATATGAAGGATAGTGCCGGTGCAGGTGTCAAGCAACCTTTATATCTCAGCATTTCTCCARTTCTGACTTGTATTAGCCTGCTAGCTAAAAATAAAAATTAGCAAATTAAAAGGTGAGTCTGAAATGCTGATGATAGCTAAAGACAATGATGATATCACTGTATATGTCACCATTATATAACACTTCTTTGGGTGTCTTTGGCAAAGATAAGCTAAATGATCTCTTCTTTTCCAGCTGTATATAAAATGCTTATGTCCAAAACAGTTCATAAGCTGAAATCTTCCTCAGTAGGCGGCTGCTACCCATTGCTGACTGTTATATTTCTCCACTTGAGTAGGTCAATCCACTTGCTCCAAAGACTCCTGGCATATTCAGAATTTCTTAGAAAAAATCAGTTGGGCTCAATTCTGTGTAAGATCTTCCCAAACAAACCTCTGTTTCCAGAACGAGCATACCAAAAAACATTAGTCAGTAAAACAACAGATATTGTTTTTAACTTGTAGTCTCTCTAAATTAATAAAACTAAAATACTCTAAATTGGGAAAGATCTTATCCTGTAAGTGACAGCTTAAATCAGTGTTAGAAGTAAATGCACCTTTTATTCTCCGGTGTGTCTATCATATTACAACCAACAGGGACAGAATGCGAACACGAAATATTAAAAATGTGATTTTAAAATCCAGAATTTGTTTTCATAGCTGCAGCTGTGAATTCAGAGTGAAAGCAATGCTGCAGCTTTAAAATATGTATTATAGTTTGTTAACATCCTCCAAATTCAGACAGGCAGTCCCACTGCTGACCATAATAAGAATACAGGAGATTTACTTTCTTGTCAAGGAGTTAGTCAGAAGCATTGGGGTAAGTGAGGGTTTCAGATGTTCTAGAATTAAACTTTTTGCAAAAGAAAATATTGAGACATCACTCCCAGCTGCTCAGGAAAGGCAAGATGGTTAATAAGCTTTTTTGAGTGCTACTAATGAAAATTTCATATCTTTTCTGATTACATATATCTGTAGGAATTTTGAATATCTCTATCGCATGATGTCTTCAAGGAACTGAACAGAGAAACGCTACAAGCTCAACCCCTTCTAGCCAGAATCAAAGATCAGACAGAAGAGAAGAAGTCTTACACAGGTGAAAGCTAACTTCAAAAAACTGAGCTTGCAATGTATTATATCTGTGTGGAAATGAGGATGACATTTTGAAGTATAAATCTAATTKTAGTTCTCTATAGTTGCACCTCAGAAATACAATGTCATTGGCTGTATTAGGATACCTTCCAACCAAATTATAGGCATTCTCAAATGTGAATTAGTCTTTTCTCTTAAAAGACTAACTGTCTGGCTTTCCAGTGAGCTTTAATTCTCAGAGATTTTTTCTTACTACCTTAAACCAGTTCTTTCTAAAACCTTGTGTATCATATGCATTCTCTTAAAAAAAGAAAGAAGTTACCAGACCTATGTGTACCAGGAAACATCAGAAAATAAAAATGGCTCTCTAAATAATACACATTATAAGGGAAAGGAACTAAACTTCCTTAAGCCAGTGGAAGAGAACCAGTACCATCTCTGTGGGCTTGGGAACATCATTTCCCATTCCCTCACCAGAGAGYCCGCTACCTTGCTTCTTCATGAAAATTAGGGGACTGGTCACCCTTAAACCTAGTGCCATCCTGCTCACTTGCAAGCCTTCCCAGTGAGGCCATAAAGTGTGATTTTATTCCCTCCACTCCAAAAGCCAGTTAGTTATTTCTAGTCATATTCTTGTTTTCCCTAGAAGTGGAGAAGTCAGGCAAATCCCTTTGGGACATAGGTGAAGACTGCAGAAGTTAAAAGAGAAGTTCATTGCAGGTTGCACTTCCTCTGGCTGACAGTACCACTGGCACACAAAGAACGACAGGACTAAATGCAGAAGGGCTCTTCACGGTGTGCCCTTGTGCTTCATCAATGGCAATTTCTGGAACAGTGCATGCTTGATAGAAAGGAAAATCAGAGCATATATCTGAGAGAATCAACATCCTACTTGAGAACTAGGCACCTTCCATAAGGAAAGCTTTTTAGGGGCTGTGCTTTTGTTTCTTTTTTATGATGAAGTGAACTGCAGCTGAAATGTAAGACACGGGGTTCCCAGGAGAAGGTTTGGGAAGGTAGCTGCCTAAAAAACAAGGCATTCTTGCCTTCTCTCCCTTGCAGCCTACTTCTCACATGTGTGTGAGGTAGGAAAGATGAATTATAGCTAGTGTTTATTTTCCTTCTTCAACTTTTTTCTCTCTAATGGGAGACTGCAAATTACTAAATACTTTTGGCATCCAAATTCTGGATCACTAAGTTAGATGGCACCAGTAGCACCATTACCATTACTCTTCCACAAAGAGAAAGTATCTCACTGTGCTTGTAACAACACGATTATTTTGAAGGGAAAATTCTATGTAAATGAATATTGCCCCATGAGGAACATAGTTCTAAAGAAAGAGACCTTGATTTTTGTGTTCAGGTTTAGGGGTGACATATATAAAGAGAAGCATCCCACAAAAAATCAACCTGATTTTCACTGTTTTCTAAATATTTATTAAACTGGTAATTGAGAATCCTGGTAGAAGAACTCTAATTTTAATGTTTATGCTGACTTGTGAGCAAACAACTGATTTTTCTGTAATGTTCACACTTTTCTGTAATGTTCACACATGTCTATTCCATTCCTGGGAACAGGCTCAAACTCTCTAGGATARGCGTGCATGTTTCCTGCTGTTGCAGGTTGTACCAAGGGGATTTTCTTTAGATCCTAGTCTCTCTGAGTAACTTCATTCATCCAGCTCTTAACAAGGTTGTGACCCAGGACAGCTCTGACCCTAATATTAAGCCTTAAAGTCCCAACAGCCCTGCTTAATTCTGTAGTCCCAAAGAGTGATTTATATTTGCTCTGAAATTAAATCAGAATCCCATATTGAAAGCTTAGGAAACCAGCTATCATTACAGCTAGGAAAACAATTTTTGTCTTAAAACTTGCTGGAAACACTATATAAAGAAAACAAAAAGCTTAAGGAAAAAAGCCTATCCAATTTTTATGCAAGTCATGTAACAGCAGAAGACAAAAATCTCTTTTTTGGCTTCCTTTTCTTCTCTCAAACCTTCTCTGAAGCCATAGTCCTTTGGCAGCAATAATAACTTGACCATTCATCTGAACTCTTTGACCTCTTGTATCTGCCTCATGCCACAGCTTTCATTTCAGGTGTACTGACAAAATTTGCTAAGTCCATGCTGTGATCATAGAAAACAACTGGGTTCTGCTTTTTGTGTTAATATTTTTGAGACAGATATATATCAGCTTGATTCCAAAATGAGGTTCATATTTTCTTTGGGTGCTTCTTTTCCTTCAGCTTTTCAGCTACATTTTACTAGCATTACCAAATCAAGTGCTGCTTTTATTTTCAGGAGGACCAGTGTTTTACCTCAAGTATAAATCACCAAGACCAAATACTATCAAACCTTTGGAAGAAAGAGTTAGATCTGAAACTTTCTGATGGAATATCAGAAATCTGGTGAGGGAACAATGAATTTAAGAAAAAGAGAGAGCACTAAGAGGGTTTGAGGAAACTGAAACTTGCCTTCATATAGTAAGAATATGACCTTATTTTCAGAGTGCTAAACAGCTTAGATTCCTGGTAAGCAATTAATACTTCAAGTATTTGAAGTTCCCTCTACCTCCTGAAAACCAAGCTAATATGATAATTTTGTCCACATATGTCACAGGCCTTTCATGTATTATAAGAAAACTAAATACACACCAACACTTTAACTGAGAGCTAAATCACTGCAGTATTTTCAGTACAGTCCAGAATCACAGAATCACAGAATCACAGAATCGCTGAGGTTGGAAGGGACCTCTGGAGATCATCTAGTCCAACCCCCCTGCTCGAGCAGGGTCACCTAGAGCACATTGCACAGGATCGCGTCCAGGCAGGTTTTGAGTATCTCCAGAGAAGGAGACTCCACAACCTCTCTGGGCAACCTGTTCCAGTGCTCTGTCACCCTCACAGTGAAAAAGTTTTTCCTCATGTTCAGGTGGAAGTGTCTGTGTTTCAGTTTGTGCCCGTTGTCTCGCGTCCTGTCGCTCAGCACCACTGAAAAGAGTCTGGCCCCATCCTCTCGACACCCTCCCTTCAGATACTTGTACACATTGATAAGATCTCCTCTCAGCCTTCTCTTCTCCAGGCTAAACAGGCCCAGCTCTCTCAGTCTTTCCTCATAAGAGAGATGCTCCAGTCCCCTAATCATCTTTGTAGCCCTTCGCTGGACTTGCTCCAGTAGTGCCACATCCCTCTTGTACTGGGGAGCCCAGAACTGGACGCAGCACTCCAGATGTGGCCTCACCAGGGCTGAGGAGAGGGGCAGGATCACCTCCTCAAACACTTCAGTGTATCAGAAGCAAAAATACTCAGAGCCTCTGAAAGCTGGGGGTCATTTCATCAGATGAGGTGGCAGTAATAAACCAAGGCTGGCTTTCAACCTTGCATCAAATAATGAGAAAAATCAAGCAATAAGTTGCCTCAAATGCTTCCAGAACTAAACCAGGGAGATATGTTGTAAACCTACTGCAAATGTATAGAATTTTACTATTTTATTACCAATGACAGTTTATAAAATGAAATAGTGTTGTTATAGTAAAGCAATATAATAGTTTATGGTTGAAAGATTAAAAGCTATATTCTTCCCCTCATTTTTGATAGTAACACCTAATTCCATTAAAAGCAACTCTGTGTGGCTATTTTTATCTTCATCAATAACTGCAAAATCAGCTTTTTTCCTTGACAACTAAGCCTCTTTGAATTTCATAAGTGGAATAGACTGCTGTTGAGAGAATTTTAAGTATGTGTATGCAGTTAAATTCACATTCAGGGAATTTTTTCCTAGGGGAATTTTTTTTTCTCATTCAGATAATGGTGTGCAAGATGAACCATTACTTACAGAAGTTTAGTTTTTTAAGAATGCCTAAAGGATGCAAACATACATTACCCATGTAATTTCAACAGGAAATCTCAAAACTAGACAATCATATTCAGCTGTAAAAAAAATAGCAGGGATACAACTGCTTCAAAAACTGTTGTCCTGAATTCCTTGAGAACTGCTTTGATGTAAAAATATTTTGCTCTTTATCATGCATTCAGATAAAGAATGCTGTATGACATACAGCAACCAATTCCATGCAGGTAATTGAAAATCTTATATTGTTTTCAATCAGTTCAGATTAGGTCTGTACGCACTGAAGACTAGCTAAGAGTTGTATGTTTTCTTAGTTGGATGGCATGGGTTTTTAAGTAACCATAATTCTGTGTGTTATGAGGAACAAGAAAAAGAATATCTGATAAGTTTGCCTAAGAAAACTGAAATTGTCTGCAAGATCATTCTTGACTCAATATCTCACTCTATAACATTTTTTAATACTATAAGATGTTGTAAATTTTATTGGTATTTTACAAACACTATTAGAAAATGTTTTAAGGTGTGAGAGAAAATATTGTGCAGATAACTTAGAAAAAATAACTGAAGATCTTATACTCAAATTTTACTTGTATTTTCACAGAAATGAGTGGCTGCCTACCTCAGCAACTCCAGTGATGTACAGGTGGGTAAGAGGCTGTCTAGCTCAGTGCAGTGTAAGTTTTGCTGCAGCCCCACCAATAACATTTCGCAGTGATTAGTAAAGTAAAATCAAGGACCATTRCAGCTAAGAAGGAGGAAACATTGTAAGAGAAAACAGTAGATAAGTAGCACAATTAAAAAGTGTTTCACCAAAAAAGCCTTACCATTTTTTAGGATTTGCATTTACACTTCCTTATATGATTTTAAAACTGTTTCCCACTGATCAGCATATGAAAGATCATTAAAATCAAAAGAAATGCTGACTTAGTGGTAGTAAAACTAACACATAAAAAACCTGACAAACTTCAAAGTAAAACTGAAACTATTAGGAAGATAACATGTTCTTTATGTTCATTATTGTAACCTTAGATGTTTTATAGGACATTAAATAGTGTTTAAATAAATAAATAAATAAATTTTGTATTTCTTATTTAATGTTTTACTCTTCATCTGTTTCAACTGATCAAATGCCAGGGAAAATCTGTTTAGATCTTGTTTCCTGTGGTCTACTTCTCAACCATATTTTGACTATTTTACAACTGTAATGATTATAAATTTGAAGATTGATCACTATATGCAATAGGAATCAAAGACAATAATAAAGATAAAAAACTCTTAAAAACTGAGATAATAAATGAAATCTCATGGTAGTGGTCATGAAGAAAAAGTGTCTATGTAAATCATGTATAGATAGTATAGCATATACAAATTATTTTATAAAACTGGAAGCAATAATTCTTACAGAATTAAAAAAGTAACTGACTATGGACTGAGAATGTAGTTCTTTAGTCCAAGTGATTTTGTTTGAGGAGACAATTTCTATCCAATGTTGCAATCAAATAGAATTCAGATAAATACAGGATAAATTAGAAAAAATATTATAAATTATGCTTAAAAACAAGATTTTACCTCAATTTCTCTTAGGAAGGATTTTAGGGGTTTCTTCATTTAAGAGTAATYGCCATCCAAAATGGTTTTGGCCTTATCCAATTAAAAACAAATACTTAACACAGAGTATGCAGTTAGCCAGATTAAGCACATTCAAGAGAACATCGGTATGAAATAATTCTTCTTTTTAAAAAAACAACCCTTCAGTTAGGATTTTGGCCCTAATCCTGTCCTCATTAAAATAAGTGGCAAATATCCCATTGCTCTTAGTACAAAAAAGACTGAAGTGTTTATGGGAGTCTGGTAATACTGGTAATACCCTAAAATCTCTCTGCCTCTGCCTGATAAAAAGGAACACACAGGCACAGAATTTGTCTTATGATGTTCAAAAACATTCCTGGTTCTCAGTGAGAAAAATTAACTGAACGTGCCAGGCCACATGTTATTCCAGGTTTAGAGCATAGTATTGCCCCTGCAGTGAGACCAAGACCCAGAGGAGGTGTGAGATCTTGGGGACCTTTTCATCCTTTTAAGCTTGTACTAACTTTCCAGTAACAATTATAGGTTCCATAATCAAATACTGTGTCATATGGGTGGTATCCAAGATGTTTAACAGTAGAAGATGCCCTAATTTTTAAGTACTTTTCCAAACTGTTTTGAATCCGACAAGGGGCTAACRAAACGGGAAACTTAAAGCCAGAGGAAGCTGACAGACTACTCTTGTTGTTGCCTGCTGAACAGGGAATAAGGGAAGCTGTCAGCAGAGGAAACCGCTTTGGTCGGGGCTTTGGAGACGCGGTGCCGGGTGCGAGCGCAGCCAGGCTCACACTGACCCTGCGCTCTGCTAACCTGATGTAGGCAAGCCTGGCCAGGAAGCCAACCAGCAGCAGTGAGCTGCTCTGTTTTCAGTTTCTCAGCTGGAAGTTTGGGGTAGGATTTAATGGCACATTAATGTGAACTCCCCACTTGCAGAGCGGAGCTGGGTCACATCTGGCTCGCGCAGAGACGGGTGGAGTGAGCTGCACCCACCTGCTCAGGGCATGCCCTTTGCCTCTTGTGACACCAAATGCTAGCTGAAACAAATTGAATAATCTTTAACTTTATAAATAAAATAAACAAATACAAGAAGGAAGAAAAGAAACATCCATGTGGTTTTCTATATTTCCCTAGACCATGCTATGGCCATTGATGAACTCAGCAAAATTTGCATTGATTCATGTATGTAAACCAAAAACAATGACCAATGTTTGAAATTGTTCCTTTTGAAGAACGAGTAAGCAAAAGACTAATAAGACCCATTTTAAAATGAATTTCCATTCAAACTAAGTGGGAAAAGTAAGTGTTTCCCACTCTTCCTCTGTTTTAACTGTGTTGATGAGTTATTGCTTTAAGACAGATGAGAGAAAACCGCTTGTAGTTCTGGACTATATTGGGGATACTCTTGGAATCTGCGTTTATTATATAGCAAAGCTTGTGAAAATATTTCAGCTTGACCACTTGTCCATGAAAATGACAGTTTGTAAATCTACACTTTTAGCCAAGAGAGAGAGTTTTATAAATGAGCTCTGACAATGTGACTTGAGAACTGAAATGTCCAGACATAAGTCTGTACATGTTGTTTAAACCCTAAGTTTACAGCATTAGTCTTAGCTGGTAATAAAAAAGTTGTCTAATATCCTTCTTAACTGATCAAGTCCTTGTGGTAAAATACACAGACATTAGGTTATGCACAAGAACTTCTCAGAATCATCATAAATCAAATACACTGAAATTGGTTGGGAAGTAGGTAACCTGAGCTTTTTAACTACCACTCTTAATTCTGATTATATTTAATTCAGAAGCTCTACATGCCTAGAACAGACTTAATAAAAGATGCTGATCATTGTGATCATTTGAAAGGAATAATTTTATTTTTATTATTGGGAGGCAACCTAATGGAACAGATGGAAAAACAAATGAATGAGCTGACTTTTACAAAGAAGCTGTACAATCACATGTAAAAAAAAATTTTACTTCTTTAGCTGAAATAAACATAACCGTAAAAGCCAGATAAGCTGATTGCCAGGATTGAGTGAGGTGATGTAGTCAACTTGGAAATTACAGCTTTTTAAAGCTGATGCTAACAAAACTTTAAAAAAATTTAAACAAAATGTTTGCTTCAAAATCAAAACAATCTTTCTTTAACTGTGCATTGTTCTTTATTACCTTTTCTTTTTTTTAGCATTAGTAAACACTGAAATTAATGTTTTGCTGATATCTAGGCACTCTCTGGTTTATATTCAGAGTCATGGGATGTGCCTGTTGTACTTAGGAAGCTGTCAGCATGAGCCATCCCTACAGAAGTTTGACAGTGACTGCCCAAAGCTGGTCAGCCCATTAATCCACTTTGATAACTGCTGCTATTTCAGCCACTCCTATTGCATCAAGTTCAAACCTGCTCACCTGTTCTTACATGAGCAATTCCAGTGTGTTTTAATAAGCTCATGAAAATTACTTTGTCTCTCTGATAGACTTACTTGTGTACAATAAAGTCTTCAGGGTAAGGATTTCAGTGTGCCAAAAAGATTTCCAGTAAATCCTGAGGAAAAGAGGCCACTGAAGTCAATAAATCCTGAATTAGGGCCTTGGATTTGGTTCATCTCTTATCCCATGGGTAAAATAACAGTACTTCAAAAATAAATGAGTGGAAGTCATCTTTTAAACTAGAACAAAGGGTCAGAACAAAATATCCTTGGTTGTCCTGTAAAGAGTATATAAAGTTTGCTCAAAAATCTACTGTAGGAATAAAGATTAAAAAACTGTTTTCCAAAAAAGTTCTGTTTAGTTTGTCCTAGAACACAAGCAAATGTGTGCCATCATTGTGATTTCCTTCACATCAGCTCTTTTTTTCTTAATCTGTCCATAATTTCTTGGCCCCATAACAGAAATTTTGTGTCTATGGAGACAAAAGAGAAAAAGGCAATGTCTAGAACCCCTTCTCATTTCTTCTTTCCATTGCTTTTCAAACAATGTTAGTGCATGCCCAAGGGAATATGCAAGGCCCTTAGGCTAAAGATCTGAAGGAAATCAATGCGGCACAGTAAACTCAGAAAAAAATCTAGCCATTTATTGGACTATGGTCTCTCTTCCGCCATCACATATGACATATAGTTAAAGTTTGCAGTCTGTGATAACTGGAAAACCTTCAGTGCAGAACTAGCCTGGATGGCAGATTGAAGCAGCTTCTTGTGTCCTGTCCTCTTAGTGCAAAGAGTGGTCTGGCCATCTGTCYGCAGCAGGATCTGTCTTCTGCTATGGCCAACTGTGACAGGTTTTCCTCTGCTCCAGCTGTTTGGTTGCTGCACCAACATCATCCTGGGGTGCTGGAGAGGAAGTACTTTCCTCCCCCAGCTTTTTCCCCCAGTCTCTAATAGATGAGGAAGTTCATAAGTCCATGTCAGCTTGGCATAAGTGTTGCCAGGGGCTGTAGATGGGTTGTGGAGCTGAGAAGTGTGTGGAAGGACAACTCTGAAATTGTCCCTGCCTTGATCTGGGGATGCTGGTATACAGCAGAGGTGCATGAAATCAGGTCAGGCAGGAGAAACTAGGGTGGGCAGTGGAGAAAATATCTTGAGGGCTAGCCCATGGCAGAGGAGTGATATGGGCTGTAGAGCTGAATGCTGCCTGCATCTACACAAAAGGATAGATGACCCCAGAGAAATGTGAGTGGGTTTGGAAAGGGCTGCAGATTTGGGGGCTGCACAGACTCAGGGGAGGCTCTGGGACTTGCAAGAGCAAGCTGCGAGCCTGTGAGTTAGTTGTATAGACTGTCAGGTCAGCCTTGGGATGGTGGCATATAAAGTGGCAAACTTCATTTAACGGTGACTTTGTCTGCATAGGAATAGGTTGAGCCCATTCTCATGTCTCCATGTCTCTCTTGTACTGGGGAGCCCAGCACTGGACACAGCAATCCAGATGCCGCCTCACCAGGACTGAGTAAAGGGGGAGGATCACCTCCCTTGACCTGCTGGCAATGCTCTGCCTAATGCAACCCAGGATRCCATTGGCCTTCTTGGCCACAAGGGCACATTGCTGGCTCACGGTCAACTTGTTGTCCAACAGCACTCCTGTACTGGTGTGTGGGGTTATTACTCCCTAGGTGCAGGACTCTGCCTTTCCCTTTGTTGAACTTCACAAAGTTCCCATCTGCCCAGCTCTCCAGCCTGTCAAAGTCCCTCTGAATAGCAGCACAGCCCTCTGGTGTCTCGGCCACTCCTCACACTTTTGGATCATCAGCAAACTTGCTGAGGGTGCACTCTGTGCCTTCATCCAGGTCATTGATGAAGAAGTTGAACAAGACTGGACCCAGTACTGACCCCTGGGGGACACCACTAGCTACAGGCCTCCAACTAGACTTTGCACCACTGATCACAACCCTCTGAGCTCTGCCATTCAGCCAGTTCTCAATCTACCTCACTGTCCACTCATCTAGCCCACATTCTAGCCCTCATCTAGCTCAATTCCTGAGCTTGCCTATGAGGATGTTATGGGAGACAGTGTCGAAAACTTTGCTGAAGTCAAGGTAGACAACATCCGCTACTCGTCTACCCAGCCAGTCATTCCATCACAGAAGCCTATCAAGTTGGTTAAGCATGATTTCCCCTTGGTGAATTCATGCTGATTACTCCTGATCACCTTCTTATCCTTCACATGCTTAAAGATGGCATCCAGGAAGAGCTGCTCCATCACCTTTCCAGGGATGGAGGTGAGGCTGACTGGCCTGTAGTTCCCTGGGTCCTCCTTCTTGCCCTTTTTGAAGACTGGGGTCACACTGGCTTTCTTCCAGTYCTCAGGCACCTCTCCTGTTCTCCATGACCTTTCAAAGATGATGGAGAGTGGCTTAGCAATAATGTCCGCCAGCTCCCTCAGCACTCGTGGGTGCATCCCATCGAGGCCCATGGATCCATGGATGTCAAGTTTGCCTAAATGATCTCTAACCCAATCCTCCTCCACCAAGGGAAAGTCTTCCTTTCTCCAGACATTTTCTCTTGTCTCCAGGGTCTGGGATTCCTGAGGGCTGGCCTCAGAAGTAAAGACTGAAGCAAAGAAGGCATTCAGTAACTCTGCCTTCTCTGTATCCTTCATCACCAGGGCACCCACCCCATTCAGCAGCGGGCCCACATTTTCCCTAGTCTTCCTTTTGCTGCTGATGTATTTGAAGAAGCCCTTCTTGTTGTCCTTGACATCCCTTGCCAGATTTAATTCCAAATGGGCCTTGGCCTTCCTCATCACATCGCTGCATAATCTGACGATATTCCTCCCAAGTGGCCTGTCCCCCTTTCCACTTTCTGTGTACTTCCTTCTTCTGTTTGAGTTTTGCCAGGAGCTCCTTGCTCATCCATTTCCAATGTAATTAAAGGACACTGAGAGGTCAGAAAACATGCATGATAAGGAAAGTACTTATTTTGGCTGATAATGCATTAATTTTACCRGACAGACATTTTTTCCTATTCCTTCATTGCAGTGATTCATCTTCCYTGGTGATTAAAAAAACGTAACTTGCTATTTTTGTCATTCTGAAGATGATTCTATTCTAATAGACAAAGAGTCAGGAGTAAATAACTTTGGCTGATGTGGAAAATACATCACTTGCAAAGAATTCTAAGCAGAGGTGTTGATAAATATGTCACTACTTAGCCTTCTTTCTAACACCTGTCCAGAGATTAAACAGAATGTGGTTTGTGCTTTGTCACTTACACTACAGATGAATTTGGCCTTCAAGTGTAACTCAATAACCTTAAAATACAACAGTAGATAAACACTAAATACCAGGCTATCAACAATTTTGTTCTTAAATGGATTACAAGATGACAGGATGCCAATATGATAATCAAGCCATCACTAAGACTGGTTATTCTATTTCCAAAGTAACAACTAGATTTAATTAAAAGCTATGATTCCATCTTTTGCCATGTCTAGTCGATTTTTTAGGTCTCAGTTGAATAATAGTGCTTCTCACACCTCATCTCTTAGGTAGCTATTAAGATTACGACACTTTCAATTGCCAGATGTTCCTGTCATCAGCCTGACCCTGTAAGAAAAATTAAAACAAAAAGTTTCCTCTTGTGACGTCTTCATTTTCCTACGCAGTAAAAACACGACACAGTGATTTATACTTTCTGGGCCAGAAAGTATGAAGACTGTCAATTTATGACTACGATGTTCATTTGAAATTTGCAATCTGTGTTGGAGTTGTTAGGTATGACTTTAGCATTTCCAAAAACTCTGCATAGATTAGTCTAAATTCTGCTCCAACTCCGGCTCCATAGCAAGGGTTTATGTTGTGTTAGTGCGGAAACCCAACACAGGTGCCTTTGCTAGTAGCCAGAGCTCCTTATATAGTCAGTAGAGGGAAGTAAGTACTTTTCAAAGGTTAGAGCGCCTAAGTTACCAGCTCAACTCACTCTTCCTGTTGTGAGTTGTTCTGATTCTATCTTTTCATAAAAACTTATGTTAGTGAAATTGTGTTAGAAGTAATTGAGATTATAATCTAGCCTAATCTTGTGTCTAACTGAGCTTTAACAGGGTCAGGTATTATTTTCAGAATAATACAAGTGTTGATCCTGGAAATATGTTATGAGGGGGGAAAATGTCACCAGCTTCTTTTGTTTGGCCCTAGATATCATGTGGTCTTGTTCTGATTATTTTTTCACTCCTCTCAGTACTGATGTTTGTTTAAAACTACATGTCCAGAAAGACCTGAAAATAAGTCAGTTAGATACCCAAAGCAAAAGAATTATGGCTGTCTACTTTAAAGGTATTCCTGTGGTAAATACTTTTCAGCTCCCCTTCTTCCTTACCAAAGCATGCTGCATTACTGTTTTTCACACTTTAGCTGTTGATAGATGCTAATTGGTAAGACTGTCAGTACATAAATCTAAAATACATAGAAATGATACAATGGTTCTTGCGATTGTTCATGCTGAAACTTGTAACTGTAACATTCTTACCATGAATACTTTTTTATGAGGATTTTCTTTTTTTTGGCATAGTCCTCCTTATCATTACAAATATTTGGAATGGCTGTAAAGTTAAAAAAGCTAAGAGTCAAGCTTAAGATCACAGCATGGTGAATACTGTACAGGCACAGAATAATCTCAGAAATACTCAGAAATATCTCAGTATTTGTGTGATCTTAATGCTTTTCCTGTAGACTGAGTTCCTGACCTGGAGCATTTCCACTCTAAAAGTAAATACAAAACCCTAAGTAAATATAGCATACTAGTCTTCTAATTTCAAAATTCTGAATTTCAAGATTTTGAAATTGTATTGTGTGTCTTTAAAATATGGGAGAGTCTGTTTTATAGGCACAATTTATTTGCATATTTTCCCTTACCTACTTTGTTTCCAGTTCAAAGTCTTCTTTTTTTTCTTTTTACATTCAGATTAAATAAAATTTTAATTATCATGTTGAATTTGTATGTTCTTAACATGGTAACAGCTGAATAAAGATTAAAGACCCATTTGTGTGATGTATGGTATTCTTCCCTTTTCTGCTAGGCCAATGAGAAGTATTCAAAAAATGTCTGTACTGAGCAGAGAGTCGTGACGCTGTGGAGGCACCTATAGAGCTCAGATCCTCTCAGGTATGTGGTCAGTGTGAAGAATCAAAGCATCTTAAAGCAAGCTTTACAGTGGATATCACCACAAATTAAAATGGAGAGGCATCTTGAGACTGTAAAGTTTTAGAAAAGGCTGTGCTGCCTTGGGAGGAACCAGGCAGCATTTTGGTGTCATAGACTGAAGAAGCAGCAGCAGGTTTTCTATGTGCAGAAATTCAAATCTGCAGTTCTATTCTGGCACCTGTTTTTGTGTGAAGTAATGCCACAATGTCTGATTTTGCAGCTTTTAGAGCCAATCCCCATGTGTGTAAAGGGGCAGGCTGCTCTTGCTGGAACTCCACGAAGGTAGAGGCAGCTCTTTATAGAGGGCAGCTGAGGTCCAAAGTGCTACATAACAAGTGGCATCATTCCTCTCAGTGTGACTGTCTGGAGTGACTCAGCTGGAGATGCAGTATCAAATATTAATATTTCTTTAAAGCAGCTTTATATTGTAAAATGCTGGATCTTCAAGAGCTCCTAYTGACATTGTGTGATATTGAAAAATGTCAAGCTAAATTACGCCATGATGCTCATCTTTTTGCATGTTCTCAAAAGTAAACCAGCTTTCTTTTTTACAATTTCATTAAGAATTCTCTTTTTAGTCTGTTTATCTTACATATGTGGCTTTAATTTACTTTCTTTCCTTTTAAAAATAATGAAGTATTTCCTTGATCACATTTAAGTCCCCATTTATCAATAAAATATAAATATGTCCTTGACATTTTTATTTTACTTTTTAGTGGGATGTGGTTTATAGTTTTTAATTTATTCCACTTGTTCTTTTTTTATCCTTCTTAATCAAAATAGTTTCATAGTGATTTTCAGTGTCTTTGTTGTCCTATGGCTTTTAATGTATTTGATTTTTCACAATTGTTTTTATCTGTTTAAGTTTTTTTTGCTTCTCAGATGTTTTATAGGCACTACACCAATGCTGATATTGTATTTATGTTGGCTTAGAAGTTCCTTGTAATTTAAAATTCCTTTAGTAGATCTCTGGGAGAAGATTGGCTTGGGTTTTCAAGTTCAAGAAATGTAATCAGTACTGTCTTTCTGCAGGTTTACTGTGTCACTGACGTACAGCATTTGACACAGAACTTCTTTGAAGAGGCTCTGAGAAATTTCTTGGGTTTAGGTACATGATGCAAGCCTAGTTTTGGTCCACATGTTTGTCAGCATTTCTTTTTGCTTTTTAACCCCAGTAGATAAGAGAGATTACCTGAAGCCATCAGCCAGTGTTTGGTTTGGAATCAATCCATAAATAAGGTCAGAGTGGCTTGAAAGTTGGCCCAGGTTCATTTAAACTCAGCCTGGATTTTCCAAAAGTGCAAGAGAGCAAAGCAAACTGTTTAGAGAAACTGACTGAAGCTGAGAATGTTTTATTTATTTTATTTTCCCAGAGCCCAGAACTTTGTAAAATCTAGGATTCTCTGTTTAAAGCAGTTATTTTTTCTTCTTTTGCTTTATGCATTAGTTAGCTAAACAACCAAAAGGGAGACTAAACTTAATCTTTGCTATGCTCCTGGCCCACTTTAAGCCATTTTCTGCTGAGCGACCCACAGGTATGCAAACACAACCTTTTTTATCCAGTGCTTGAAAGCATAGATGGTACAGTATGTCTCTTGTATGTTCAGTGCTACATCCAATAAGCCATATATTTCACTATATGTCTATTAATAACTTTGTTTGGCATTACCTACTTTTGTCAATACTTACACTTCAGATTACGTATTTGGAACAGTATCTAAATAATCTATGAAGACAACGCAGGAGATGGTCTTGTTTGCTTCAGAAACCACTACAGAAATAGGGAGAAACATCTTATCCAGAAAAAGAAGCATCTGAAGCATTTGTATATGTATGCCACAGATTAAAGATTTTCCTCTGTGGTTGAAGATTCAAACTGCATGCTTACTGCAAATCTGTAATGACTCTGAAGAATTTGATTCATGATCTGTGAAATTACTGTCATTTATGCTATGTGATCACTAAAAATGTGATGTTTGGTTACTTCTCTTGACTTTTTTATCTTCATCTGATACTCAAATAGGTGATGAAATAGAAGGTTCAGAACAGACTGAAGGTGTACTGATTGCAGTCACAGAAGACCATTCAAAATTGTTTGCTTACTTTTTGATTTAATAGCCATTATCTGAACATGAAAGTAAGTTAACCAAACAATCCCAAACACTCTATCCTATTTTGTTACCATACTTTAGCCTAGAAAATGACCTTTCCTTACAAAAGAGAGTTCTTATACCTGATCATTTCATAGAAATTAAAGGCAAAATATATATACTTTGCTCATGTTATGGCATTAAGGAATTGCCAGAGCAGGCCATGATGTTTACAGTACAGGCCAGGATTCAAATCAAAGCTGAAAGTCTTCTAAAAGTTATTTTCTACTCATCATATTGTCGTAGTGATTTATGCACCTCCATTATCACCTCTTTCTTTTCCCTTATTCTCATCAGAAAAGCTGTGGCTGGCAGTGCTAGAGTCATCAGATTGAACACTCCAGCAATGATTTCTAGCCTGCTGTTCTGAGAGACTACTATGGTCAATAATCAGAAGTAACATTCATACCAAAAGCCATTTCTGCTACAATAGCCATATTCCTGCCAACTGTTCTCGACTGAGAAAGAAAGAAACCAAAAAGAATTAGTATTTGACAGCAGGTCACGTTTCACCTTGTTAGAATGTGAAAGCTTTCTGATAAAGAGAAACGATTGACAAGGTAGATTGCCAGTGTATTATCYTGATGTTAGTTGGGAAATTGAATGCTTCAACAGGTGCTTGGAGAATTAGTTATAAATGGGTGAGTTGGGAGACAAACCATCATAAATCCTTACCGCCTGCTTCYTCTAAGTGTGCTAGGTACCACAGAGCAATGCTGAAGCTGAGATTGTTGAATTGCTGAACAGGAAAGAGATAAATTTATAAAACTAAATGTTGCTGGCATATAGATGCCTATGCTTAAAACACCAAGACAACTGAATGGAAACCCAGTAATCCAACAAGAAAAGTACAAAATATATCCATGAAAAAAAAAAGAAAAAAAACAACCAAGCAAAAACATAACAAAAGAACCTCAAATTTTTGAAATTTTAGTGTGGCTGGTGAGTGAGACTGAAAACCTGCAAATCCGTCTAAAGGGGAATCAGTGTTGGGTATTTCAATATGGAGGGTGAAAACTTGCTGTATAGGCTGGTATGTAATGGTCTGATCTTATGTCTGTTCCTCTAAAGTGGGATGGAAATATTCTGGCTAATCTACAGCGATTAGTAAATTCATCTCGTTATCTGGACTACAAGTTACCCAGCAGCAGACTGCATTTAACATATGTGACAAATGACTATCTGCATGGATTAGCAACTATATTATATAAAAATGAATGTTTAAAAGTAACTTCTTGACCCTAACCACAGTTGCCTGTCCCCTCATTACTGACTAGATATTTCCTGATTACAGAATAAGCCAGTTTTGCTAACATGGACAATGTGTCACAGTATTTGTGCTGAACAGCAGAGAACATTACTAATATTTTCTCCTGCTTAGCACAAAGGAGTCCTGCTCCCAGATGTATAAGGCATCTTAATGAGTACTGCTACCTGCTGTTGTTATTACCTTGCGCTACTTTGTCGTTTCTGCTTGCAGGATGACTTCACTTAGTCCTTTCTCCTAGCTGCACAGCACTACACTTTCATGGCTATTCTGGCTTTTCATTGCTCTGGGACATGCCAGAGAGAAAGGGAATAGCTTCCCTCCCCTATCCCCTGTCAAATATCTCTATTCAACCCTTACTACTCCTGCTGTGGGCAGTCCATGAACGGAAGCAGGTTATGCCACTTCCCGGATGTGCAATGCAAACATTAACTCAAAGTCAGTGAAAGATCATCRATTCATTGTTCCTTAAGAGCTTTCTTTAGGCATAACTTTGTAGTAAGCTCCCATATGTTTGTCTGAAAGTAAAACTAACTTTAAAAAATTAATTATTTCTAACACCCATATTTGAATGACCAGGGATCAGTTTTAGAGGAATGACCTAATTATCTCTTTAACTAATTTTTTAAAAGGTGGAATAAAACATTGACCTTTTTTGTACCTAGGTATATTACAAGGGACTCAGAAAGTTTTAAGTGGTATCATTATTGAAAGCACACTGAGAAACAGAAATCCATAGGGTTGTGACTGTTGAAAGCTAAATGATTTAGTGATTTTACTTTAACACAGGGTTGTATTCAGGGTACAGAGTTAATTTCACTCTCTTAATGTTGGAATGTAGCTACACACTTAATAAAAAGTTCCTGTGGAACAGGCCCTGGCTGCAGGTCATTTCACTCTATGACAGTACAAAATTCCGAAATAACTGTCTAACTTTAGCAACCAGAAGCTAATGCAAGTTTTGACAGTGATCATGTGTAGCTGATATTTTCTAAGTTTTARTTTCTTACACTTAAACCATTTAACACTCCTCTGGATTCAATGTAAAAAGAATGTAGTATTCAGATGAGGGCAGCATATTATATGTCAGTAATTTTAGTGCCATACAAACATAAAAATTATAAAAACGGGCCTTTCTTTCCTGGATTTCAGATTTCATGTTGTGTTGTCTTATTGCATCCTCAGTAGAAATGCCAGGGTGTTTGCAGTACTTTACAGTCCCATTTCCTTTGATTCTTTCTTGCGGATTGGCTCAGTTTTTCACCTAGTTTGCCTCTCCACAGGACTTTTCCATGAACTAGTTACTGCTCCTGTCCTGTTTGGAATCTTGTTTCTGCTTCTCTTCACCTAGATCCTCTCTCATGCTGCTAACCAAACCGCTATATTTACCTCTCAGGGACACTATGACACCACTAATCTTCTGCCTGTTTTGCTTACTTTTCCTTCTGACACCATGTAGTCAAAGGTCACCTCTCAGATTTGTTGCCCTGGTAATTTTGTCCAATATACCCTRTTCTGCAGCTTCATTCTTTCTCTTATGCCATGTTAGCTTAGTCCATTTGTCCTTAATGAACCACACAATATATAACCTTCAAAAAGAATTGAGATGTCCTGCCTCTGTTTGTACTTTCAAGAGTCTATACTACTATTGTAATAATGACCCAGTGCTGGACCAAGATTGCTCTTGAATTCTCTGCTGATTTGAAACTTTCTGGGCTGTCAGTGATGCTATTTTCTAATTCTGGTAGACAAGAGATTCTATTATAGCCTGATAAATAGTAACTTGTATTCACATACAGATACTTTGTGATTTCATTGCTAGACCAACCAAAATATCTAGCACCCCAGGTAGTCTGCTACCTAGAAAACTCAGTCAAAATACGTACCTGGGAGTACTCTCTTAGTACCTGGGGTCACTCTCTTAGATACTGTAGAAGTGATTTAGGTGTAAACAATAACTAAGAATTTTTAAATAGGAAATAGGTGACTTGTGAAAGAACCAAACACAACAAATGTTGAAGTACAAATGTCAAGGTACTAAATTTATGTAGTAGAAAAAGGCATTTGGAAGATTAATATTATACTTGAAGACCTTGTGGGAAAGACAAACTTGGATAGTTTTGTCCTCCAAGCTTCTCAGAGGAAATGCTAACAAATATTTCAGACGAAAGTTATGAGATAGTCTGCAGTTATTCCCCAAAGTCTTATATAAGCCTTACTAGGTTAGGTAAAGAATTAAGACTTACTCAACTGTGGCTGGTTATCTTCTCAGCATAATTGATTCAGTGTGCAAACTGAGCCCAAATCTCATCTTATCAAAAGCTGAAGTAACTCCAGGCCACCTGGCCTTTCAAGTGTCTCRAACACACTATCATTTAATAGCTCCTACAGCAGCCATCCTTTTCTGCATAACCCATTCCTCCTTAATAACAGAGATAACTGGAAAAGATATAGCTGAACAGAAAGTGAATTTCTGAAGGTATGCATACCTTCTATTGTTTGGAAAAACAAACAGACAAACAAACAAAACCTTTACGAACTGATAGAGCAGCTGCAATTTGTTGTAAAGGAAGAAACAGTTCTCTGTTGAAAAACATGTAAGAAAAAGATTTTTGTTATTTACAGTTCATTTAATATTCTGTTGCTTATTTAATACCATAACACCTTTAAGATGAAATGAGTAACTTTTTTTGCCTGAGTTTCTTACTATGGGCAGCAGTTTAGAAGAACAAGACTTTAAAAGGATAGACTAAAGTGATCAGGGGTCGGCTACAGGATATGCCATGAACTACCTCTTTGATATTAAGTAGTTTAATTTTTATGTGGCTCAGTTCCCTGTCTATTAATGTGAGAAATAAAGATATTTCCATCTATTTGCTGTGTTGCCTGTTTACTCTGGAAGGTTTTCTGGCGGGAAGAAAAATCTATCCCTCATTTTACTCAGGTACCTTGTCAAGAATAACATAGCACAGTTGTAGACTGAGGCCTCTATATACTAGCATAGTCCATAATATTGATAGTAGTATGAATATGCTGTTAGAATTCTTTCGGCACACTATTCTTATTGCTAAATTTAAAAGTCAGCTTATCTCTGAGACCAAATGCAGTTTAAAGATCCTCACCTCGAAGTCAGTAGACAAACAATTGTGGCCAAAAAGAAAGACAAAGAAATGGAAAAGTCTTGGCATGTATCTTTTAAAGAAACCAGGAGAGTAACATTTTTGCCAGAAGAATCACAAGCTGATTTTATTCTTCAGTTAGAAGAACAGACATGTAAAAATATGTATTCCCATTTCACATGAATCTCACAGTGTTTTTCACATAAGAGCAAAGAAATTCTGCTCAGCAGTCTACATGTTAGTCTCCCAGGTTCTATGTACATAAAATCTCTGGAATGAAATGTATATTAAAGCACATTGGTTGAAGTTTTCCAACTTGTGTAGCTGAATTGACTTCTGTAGAAGCAATGAGAAATTCTGCAAATCAAGTCCTGTTGATCTAAACACTGGACATCTTTGAAAATTTTGGACACAGTTCATGAAAGATAAGCAGTAAGACATGAAAAATGAGAGAGAAAGAAATGAAAAGCTTTGTGAGGTAAATTCTGGATGCTTAACAAAGTATCTCCTAATGATCATTTTCAGATGCAAACAAGACAGCCCAGAGGATCAATAATTTTCTTACAGAATTTGCTGCCTGCCAATGCCTATAATTCCCCAGGGTGTGTTTAAATTTCAAAACAGGGAGCTAGTAACTGTTCATGCTTTGAATAAAGACATTACTGGGTAGTAAAATCTTTATAAACATCACTTAATCACCCATAAAATAGACCAATGACATAATGTTATAATTTTATATTTTAAATTACAATATCTGACCAAAACATAGTTTTTCAGTTAGCATATGTTTAGCCTGGGTGGGCAGGTGATGTTCAAACTTAAGCCAAAAATACTATACCTTTGGGTTTTCTCAATAGCAAGTGAAGTATGGCAGAGTATTAAAGGACTCATTAATGAAGGTAGTTGACATGAACTTATGTAGTACAATAACTACTCATATCTTGGGAATGTGCAAAGGGATAGTATAAAAGTARTATTTTTGTTAGGTTTTTCCTATGAGTTGAGAGCAGAAGTGGTGTGCTGCCTTTCCCTTGGCTATCTGCACACCAGTGAATTTCATAATACATAGCAGATACAATTCTGCTAGGACCATTGCCCTTTAGTTCCGTATTTTATTTAGTGAAAGAACATAAATGGGTGACACTGGGGAGTAATTTGTTTCTCAGTGGCTGAATCACCTCTCTGGAGGTGTTCTTTTTGCCTCCCTTCCTCTTTCCACTGTCCATGCAGAAGAGGTTCACGCCTCTAACTTCTGTGCCTCAACTACTAAAAGTTAAATGAAGCAAGTCCGAGCAACAGTGACTAAAATGCCACATATGAATTTAAAAAGGTGATCATTTGCAACAATATTTTTATTTTAATTTAGAGTGAACTATTTAACTATATCATATTAAAGCCAGGTTCTTGTCATTTATAAGCCAAATTGCTGTCTCATTTAAAGTGATACAGAGCTGGAGAGGGAAAGACATGAATGGCATGAGTAAGCCTTTGTTTGCAAAATGGACACCTTTTTTCAGATGCAATCTGTCATTATAATCAGATGGAAGAAGAGGCAGCCACCTCTTCAAAGCCAAACAACACATAACCAAAGCTTCCCTTCAGCTTTGAAGCCTGTCATATTTCCCACTTTCCTTACAGAAAGAAGTTAAAATTGTCTCCTGTCTCTTTTCTTTTAAAAAAGTGAACAATATGGAAAAGATTTGTTTTCCTAAATCTCAGAAGATCACCTGAAATACTGACTGAAGACAGAGGCAAGTTAAAGTGCCATTCATCTTTTCAGAATTCTGACTCTGAAAGAAAGGACACAAACGCAATCCTCAGTTAGATGAGGAATCTCCCAAACATCAAATGATGTGTTGAGTATGCAAGAGCTGTTCAAGAACTTAAATTTCCTTTGTGTATAAATTTTTTAATAACAAAAACAAATGGTTTAGCAGGGAATTGCTGGATCTATCCATCCACTATCTATCCACAGAGTATGGACAGATATGTAGCATTTTCTTTGAAAGCATGTCTTAAAATATTTGGTTCCAGAAAAATTGGAACTGAATTTTTCAAAAGTATCTCATTTGAGCTTCACAAGCTCTCCAGCTGCCAATCAGCAAGGCTCCAACAGAATAAGGCAGCTTCAGGAATCTTCACACCTTCAGCCTGCTGAAGCCCATCTAAAATCCTTCAAAAGATTTTTCAAGGAAAATATTTGAATGTGTGGCAACAGACAGTTCCCGCTGCCCTGGTTTTCGTGTTCCAGTGCAACTGGTATATTCCTTTCCAATACACATTTTCTGACAGGAATATCTTCTATTGGAAATTTTAGTAGAATTTAGAGGAAGTCAGGTGTGCTTCAGATGGTCTTCTCCTCCACAGTCAGAAAGATATGGCCCCAGTATTTAGTACTGTTAAAATAGAATTTTACAAATAAGAAGGAGAATTATATGCTGAAAGCTTTTATTGTCTTGTTGCTTTTGTGTCTCATCTAGTTTCTGCTTTGAAAGTGCCTGAATCCAAGAAAACTGAAAAAAGAACCCTAATCTGGGGTTACAAGTGGGCTGCACTTTGCAATGGCTACTGATAACAAAGAGCACTCATTTAACATTGGAGTACTTTTAAACACTGTAGCAATTTTAACACTGAATTCATTTTAAAAGCCCAAAGGTACAAAAAAGCACAAGAGACCCATGTGCATTGATAGTTATGTGCACACAAAATTTGAATGGAAGGAGAACAACCTTGAGTGTGAACACCAGAGGGGGGAAAAAAACACCACTACCAACAAAGAGAGAATATGTCACCACAATAGCCATACCAACTCAAATCTTGATAACAAAATATGTAAAATATTTCTAAACCATACTGCAGCCTACACACTAGCCACAGTGTAATCAAGACCTCACATAAGCAAAGACATTACTGAACAGCTTATCTTCATAGAGAAGATCAGTTCCATGTAGTCCCAAAGTTCAGAGAGGAGCAGTCTATTATATTTATTATGTATATATTGCCAAGGATAGACAAGGTTCAATTGTGCTCAATGGTTCCTAAGGTCATGAAATATCATTTTTCTAAAGCTTCCAGCTGGCAAATTCATTCTCTCACTCTCTCATTTAGTCTCTTGTGTTTATTTTATAATTGTACTCATGGCAGCAGAATTACTGAACCCGCCTGTGCAGTCTCAGTATGGTGGTTGTCAATGAAATGTGTGTGAAAATTATTAACTGGTCCATAAACAAGTGATTCAAAGTATCTGTTTCATCTCTAATCTCATATTTATAACCAATACCCCACCTCTAATTTGCATTTTTTGAGGATGGTTTCAGCTTTTGGAATTCAGGGTCCAGGAAGAGGAGGTGTGTGTGACATTGAGTGAAACTGRTCTATCAGATTTTGCTAGTAGATTATAAAATTCAAGACTCTATTTATAAATTATGCCTGACTATATGCTGGGCAGGCATGGTGGAAACTTGTAGGAATGGATGTTTTGGGTGATGAGGGCCATCCCTTTGCTATCAAGGGCAATCTTTTCTAATCCATTGTCCAAAGCACGATGGCAGTAGGGTCCTTGAACTGTATATAATACAAAGATTATACCATTATCCAATCAAGTCCTTCTGCCTTCCAAATTGTTGCCACTATCCTCATTCTCTCTTGATACATGTAGAAGGTAACAGTGGCATACAGCCAAGAATTTTGCTAGCTACTGGACTACCCATCCCTCTTTGAAATATGTACAAAAGACAAGAACAGAGGAATCCAACAGAGTCTAAAAATAAGGGGAGACTCTGTTCAAGATCAAGAGACTTTCTCTTTAGATGTTTTCATGTAAGCATCTACATGAGAATCAGATGACTACCATAGCCAATGGGGGCTGAGTGAACCGAGTCCATTGATCCTGGGGAAGTCAGTACACTCCAAACCAGAAAGCCACCGGCTGGCCAGGGCAGCACCACTCTAGGCACCAGAGACTGCACTGACTAGATTTCCATGGACTGCCATGGTCTTGAATGCTTAGTTACACAGCAGACACATAGCTACCCACATAATAGACACCCAAGTTTAGGTTCTGAATGTGGATTTGCTTCCCTGCATAGGGGCTCAATTCAGTTGCCTAACCAGAGGTGCTGAGTGACATTTGCGATGTCCTAGGTATTTGGGGTGGCCTCTATCTCAGAAAGATGAGAGCTGCTCTTAGATCTTCTCATATGTGTCAGTTTGGTATGAATAACATCCTGAGAAATTGATCTGAGGCTTAAATGAGCAAAGAAACTCTTTCAGCCTTGGAGGAGGAGGAGAGAGAGGATTTATTTCAGGATTTTATTTCTTTGAAGACTTCTACATTGCTCTGACAGAGGATGTCTGCAGCAGCAAGTGGACCTTGATTTTACAGCACTGTGGGGGAATTTACACTATTGCATTCCTCTCATCCCTTGATTTTTTTTTAAACTTATGCTGCCAAAGCAATTCCAGCATTTGCTTCTACTATCATATTTGTTTGTTTCTCTTGTATTCCTAAGCAGCTACTGTGGGATTTTGTAAAGCAGAATTGAAATGCCTGGTACACAGAATCCCATGTTGCTGCAGCACAGAGTATTGGTTTTCATTCAGACATTTATCTTTTCATTTGCCTAGAACTAGGCACTTTATATTGTAATGAAAAAATAAATTGTTCAGACATGGCTGGCTTAAGATTTCCTGGATTTTTTTACAAATTTGGTATTAAATAATTATTAGATAAAATCCAGAAACATTCCAGAGAACAGAGATAAGAACCTTACTGTTGAGTGCCCCAGCCTGCAGAGGGCATGTCTCAGTGGGCTTCGGTCCAGGGCCAGACACTAAACAGTTGGCAGACAGATTTTTTACAACATTTTCCTTTGAATCATTTCTTCTTTCCCTTAGCATTTGTGAAAATCATGAAATTTTCATTAGAAGGCTGAATTCTTGTTTTTCCAATTAATTTAAGGCCAGCTGTTCCTAGTCTGGCGATTACCATTTACAGTCCATGACACCTTTGCACAGTCAAATTGGTAGAAAAAACAACATTATAGAGAAAGACAGGGGTTCCAAACATACATTTAGTGCATTTAATGATATTTTCTCATTTGTTTTCAACTGGTGTGTGAGCCAGCATTTCTGTGTCCTGACAATTAGGACTCTCCGACAGAGATGTCACACTCATAATACTGTTAAACTTGGGGGGGGGGGGTGTTGTTCTTCTTTTTTTTTTTTAACTTATTGTAAATCATTTGCCTCCTGAATGTAACATTTTCCAGAAGTGGAAAGCTAATCATCCTAGCTACTTAACAAACAGAAAAACTCTCCAGATGCTACTGTCATGCAAAGGCTTAAGTGCATTTAGCATTAAGTATAAAAAAAAATAGTGTCAAGATTGCGCCAACATTTCACAATAAACCTCTGTTTTTTAAGACCCTGAATTCTATCATAAAAATACAGCCATTGTAACTACTAAGTGCGATTATGTYGTAAAAGACTATATTTTGGGCACTGAAACTAAACTGAGAGTGGATAATTTTCATTTAAAATAAATAGTGGCAGATTAACGACATTCACATTTTTGCTCCAAGATCAGTCTGTGATGTGAACTAGAAAATATTATCAGGAGATTATCTTCAAGAGTGCAGTCATGAGGCAGATGCACTTGGGGTTTCGAGGTACCTCTAGGCACCAYTGTTTGCATTTCCCAAGGTTCAGGGTGCCACAGTCAATGCACTGCAGCGGATCAGGCTATAGTTCACAATACAGCATAGTACTGAAAACCAGGAGGGTGTGCTTTTAAAGTAAAGAATACACAAGCTACATGGAATCATCCATGTAGGTAAGGGAGCCAGAAGACACAAATAGCTACCATAGCAGAACTGTCCCAGAAAGTTTCATTTCACATGGGCACTTTAACAAAACATAGTTGAGGTAAACACACTGAAAACAAAAATCAGAGTGTATAGTATCGAAAGCGGAGGTGCTTAACAACTCCAGTTTTTCAAGTTAATCACTCCCAAATTCATTAATACCATTTGCAATCCTGTATGTTTGAAAATGCTTTGTTTTTTGCATACATATCTGAAAATGTTAACTGCTCCCTAATACACATCCATTAACACTGAGATAGATATATATGTATATATATGTGTATATACACATTCATATAGTCTCCCTCCTTTGTATTATAAATAGATATATGTAAAGCTGCATTTATTACTGAAGGGTTTTGGCATTTAGAAGCAATTTTCATTTAAAGCATAACTCAAAGACTTGACAGTAAATAAGAAATCCATCAGAATTACTATGAAGTATGTTACGATAAGTTTTGCATGATAGGTTAAATATGGTCATTTTTCTATTCAGATAAACCACCAAATTCAACATTTGTAATATCGGTCCATACCCAGGGACTCTATGCATCCCACAGGAATTGACACAGATTATACTACATCCCACTTTGATACAAAAACATTTCTTTTACCTTAGCTTCCCAAATAGTAACATGAATTTTAACATGGTAACTTACTATCCAAAGAAGAAAGCAAAGGAAGGGACTAAAGGATGCCTTCAATGCAGGAAAATGGGATAGAAACCCCAGTCTTAGGCATGAATTCTTCCCACCAAGTTTATGGGCTTAACTGAGTGTCCCAGGCAGACATCACACAGACTCACAGAACTTTATTTAATTGGTGAGAAGACAGTCACCTCTACCAAGCAATATAGATGACGTGTGGGCTGCTAAGGCAAAGCAAAGGGTTTTGTGACTGATGGGTCTGAGGAGGTGAACTGTGCCTACATCTACATCAGCTGCAACTTTCTCAGGGCTGATGCTTTCCAACTTAAGTAAATTGCGTTGCTGTAACCAAAATGGGACATGCTGGAGGAACGAGTTATCATTGCTGGCTTTGAATCAGAGAAGACAGGATGCAATCTTCAAGCCAGGGGGAGATGGTAGCAAGCATTTCTTGCAAACCCTGAAAAATAAGAACATTATTGCTTTCATAAATCATCTACTATATTTCTCAGCACTTTGTCAGCTAAATATTTACAAAGTAGGTCACACAAAAGCAAAGAAAGCTTAGAATCATCAACTATCTAGCTAGCATCCCATTAATTTGTTTCTAAAACTTGTTCCCAAGACTTAATTGAATTTAAGATGTTTATATTCAACTGTTTTGGATTTAATAAAAGAATTTCCCAGAACTTTCAACTTCCATCTTTGTCATGTTAAAATTGCTTTATTTGTCCCAAGTTATTTTCAGCTTTATCTGAAAATAAAGTACTAGTGCTAGGATGAATTACTGCTTTCAGTTCAGAGCTAGAGATATCCACAGAATATGTCAGTTTTGCAGAGCTTTTCTATTCTCTGATGCCCTATTAATAATAGAAATATCTGTATTTGGACTCATTTCAGCTGCCTAATTGTAGGCACTAAGTCCCATAGGCCACCTGGCTGCCAGCTGCAGAACTGGAACAATACAGGTCTCCTGTAGGGCCTGTGTCCTATCTGCCAGCCCTGTGATGTCTCAGATACCTTAGGACATCTCACAGTACACCTGGAGCCTATGTGTAGGCAACAGAACAAAGTTTTTTCTGTTACAGTCACAGCATACTAGGGAGAGGAAATAAGAAATGTTCTGTGTTCTAAGAATCTTTTTTGAGGGCTTGATACAAAAGTATCTCCCGACAATCAGTCCTTTTTACTTAGTGCTAGTTTTTCCAGTGGCGAAGTGTCCTCTTACACTGAAGGTCAAGAAGCCTTTGAGAACTGCAGCCTTTTTAGGTTTGTTTCCTACACAATGCAACAGCAGGAGGACAAATGCTCTGTTATTATCACTGGAGTAATAATGACCTGATTTGCAAGGCGCTGAGTGTTTGTTTGATTTTTTAGAAACTCTTTCTCTTAAGCTTACTAACATATCACTACTTTAAAAACAGCAAACCAAGATACATGTTGCCCACAGTGATCTGCATGCAGTTATACATAGCACAGCTATTGAAACATGCCAGTATTGGGACTGACTCCAATTGTTGTCACATCCTTTGGAAGAATGCAAAGTCTTTAAGCAAATCTATTTTTCTTGTTAGGTCAGATCCCAAATGTAAGCTGTACTTCCAAATTAGTGTAACTGTAGTGATGCCAGTGGAGCTGTCCCTGCTTAAACATCTGAGCCAGGTTCCACCAGATGAGGTTCTTGGTGATGACCTCTATGCTCCAGGTTCTTTCAGGCTACTGCATTACATCTGATTTCTAAACACATTCCTTTTTATTTTAGGAATTTTTTAATTTAAATACTTTTATGAATCTTTCAAAAATCTTCCCTCTGGACAGATTTTCAGAAAGGTTGGACATCCTGCTTAGTCAGTACCAGTCCTTTGCTTGCATTAGATTGAACATGGCAGGTGACATTCTGGTTCACTATTTTCTCCAGAACAACTTTCTGCTGGAATGAAATCAGTACATGAAGAATATGGAGATGATATTATAGCAATCATGTGATAATATAATTTAATTTAAAATATATGTGAACTCTTCTAGCCACACTTTGAATTGTTCATGTTATATTCTCTTTACATTTTTGGTAAAGGTACAAGTTGGTTCTTTTTAAATTATCCATACTACTTTCTCAAGCTGTACTTGAGTGTCCAAAAATTATTTCGCTTTTATGTTAGCTGAACATCTTAGTCCGAAAGATGAGGGTATTCTCAAAGCACTTCAATTCTCCCAGCTGATGTCAGCCAACAGGCATGTAGGTCAGCCAGAAAGCTGTTTAAGGATGTACACAGAAAAAGCAACAACTGGAAAAAGAAATGCAAAGAAATCATGGGCCATATACCTTCCAGTTAATGGAAGATTACCCTATGGGAAAAAAATGAAGTTTATAAACATAAAAATAATTATACCATCCTTTTCGAGTTGACTTTCCTACCAACAAATATAACAAAGATGTGTTGTGACACTGTATTAAAAAATCTTCTGTCACCAAAATAATGGTTGCCTCACCAGTTCAGGCAATTATCTTGGTTTATCCACTTGGTTTATCATTTACAACACTTCTCTTCCCAGACTGCCTACAACTCTTCTGGCTTCAATGTTGAGAGAGATTTAAAGGAAATGAGAGGCCTTCTTCAGTATGATGGCTGTTGTCTTGCCAAATCAGTCGTCTGTGTATAGAGGCAGTTTCTGTATCATTTGTGGCCTTTCCTTGGCTTCCTCTCAGAGAGCTTAGGAACTGTTTGTTGTTTAATAGAGCCCTCAGACGTTATTCTTGGAGAGAGTTATTTCTGTGAACCATAATACATTGACTGAAAATTCTTTATACAAAGACTTGAAATAGGAGTAATAGAATACGCTCTTTYCCTACTAGGTATTCCCTAGAAAACAACAAAACAAATTTGAGCTCTACACCCCCAAACTTTGTTTGTCATTCAGTAATATACTTCACTTAGGGATGCTGCCCAGTGTTTATGCAAAGCTATATCAAGTGGATTGATGCTGTCATCACAACAGGAAGGTTGCTCACTCTCTTGCAAAATTAGGCCAAAGATAAGGAGCAAACTTCCGTGTCAAAAATAGTAGCACTGGCAACTTAACAAGAATTCACGTTTAAGACACTGCATGGACATGCTATACTATATATTTGGCTGAGAGTCATGCATTAGAAATTTTTTTATTTTGCTATGTAAAATAAAAATTTAAATATTAAATTAACCACAAAACAAGTTTTTTTTTTCTTATTGACTTGAGAAGGACAAAAAAATTGGTGAAAAAAAATTAAAACCCTGAAGTATATTGTGGAGAATGTAAAATATTTTGTTTGAGCTCAAAATAGATGCATTAGGCAATTTATCTTTGAAAAAGTAATTTTTAAATAACTATGAGTAATTTTCCAAAAGCAAATGCTTGAAAATGAAAAATCGAAATGTTCTCAAAATATCAGCATGAAGAATTCTGAATTTTCAGGTTTTTCCACTTCTTTGATTGAAATTATTTTCCCAAATTAACCCCAAATTAAGGAATCCTTTGCCTCTTTCCGGCTGCATCTTTATGGCAACGAGCTATTCACTGAACAAAGAAACATCAGCTCAGTAATTAGTTTCCACTAAATCAATAGCAGCATCCTTTGGCTTTCTATCAAGCCCTCAAAGAATAAATGCAGGCAATCTGTTAAGATTACTTTAATATTTGCATCATTAATTTAATTATTGAATCCTGCCTAATGCTAGTACTTTAGTGAGCTGACAGGTAAATAAAGAGCCATATCTACAACAGAACATATCTACAAAGCTGGCTCTGAGTGAGCCAGCTTGGGTATTGAAACCAGCATAGCTGTATTAATTACCTGACTATGCTAACCTCAGAGTCCGTGTTGCACTACTCTGTGTATAAAGACGCACTGTAAGTCCAGCATAGAGGTTTTCAGACTGCTAGTCAGTTGTTTCTCACAGTGAAGATACCAGCAGGATGCCTACAAGTAAAACACTGCAGTTCTGAGCCTTTCCTTTTGTGGGTTCCTCCCTTTAGGGTGTCTTCTGAGGGGATTATGCTTTAAGGTCTGTCTTTTAAGCCACGCAGATTGTCAGAATGAGTCCAGGACAAGCCATGGTGGGGAGACTGCCATGAATAAAATGATCAATACTCGATGTAAAGTGCTGGACCAAAGAATTTTTTTTGTGTTCTTGTTATTTTCCTCTTGGAAAATAATGGAATTACCCATGGAATAAAACATAATTTAGCAGAAATATTGGTAACAGAGTCAAATCCTTTAAATTTAGTTAAAAACATGAATCAAAAAAGACTACAGTAGATCAGATTTATCCTCCATCTGAACCCACAGACAAGGAAATACAGTATTATTTAGATATGATTTTGTATTTTTTTATAATTTTGGCAGAAAGAAAATGCTCACTGGTACAGTCAATATTAAGTATGCTTATTGGTGGAGCTTACAGAGTATATTCAGCTACATTTGTGGTCCATTGATCTTTAATTGAATATTGTTCCAGCTAATGCATTCAAACAATAAAATTTTACAATTTCAAAAGTAGCTCCTCTAAATACATCTTAACAAGGTTGGGTTTTAGCATCTTCTCATTTTCAGACACTCTTGTGATCATTGTCAAATATCTCCAAAATGCAATTTGGTTGCAGCCCTCTCTTGTGAATGTAAATCCAAGTGATATTGTCTGGCATTTAAAGGACTGTTCAAGAGTGTTACTTGATTCTTGGTTTTATTTATAATGCTTAAAAATTAGTAATAATGTTAACATGCTATATAATTCTGCAATTCTTGCTGATACATTCTATTTCATTTTCTAAAATATACTGCAGGAAATAGTAACTTTATTATTTTGACCCAGACAAAATTTGTCCAGAGTCCTGGAAAATGTTAAGCAGAAGTTAYCAGAATGCCATAGAACACTTTGGAAAAAGAAAATTTATTTCCTATAAATGTCAGTAAAGGCTTTTCAGAATAAAAAAACAAACATGATTTAAGTATTCTGAGAGCTTATTTGTTCATATAGCTCCAAAGATTCCTCAGTTGCTCTGTCTGTTTGTGAACAATAATCACAAAAAATACAATGAAAACAGTGGAAAAAATAGGCATAAATGCTGCAGAGTGTGTAGAGCAGATTGAGTGATCCTGATTAAAAGGAATCTGAATAGTTTCTCTCAATTTCTCATGATCTGAGACTCTGAGTTTCAAGAGGATGTATATCTTTTGGACAGAGCATTGATTGCTCTGATATGCCACTTGCCCTTAGAGTTAGGGGACCTCCAGAATGAGTCTTGAACCATTTTATTTACTAGTATAAACATAGCCATAAAACGTAGCATTTGATTTCAGGGTAGTGGGAACTGGATCTGATGGGAGCTGGGAAACTAAATAGTGATGAGGCGTGCAGAAGCTAAGTGCCCAAGGACACCACAGCTACAAGGCTGACAGATCAGCTGCCGGAAGCAAAGAAATGTGAAGCTGCTTATGAGAGGAGAAGAAACCCTGAGTATTTACAGTGAGGAGCTCCTCTCCTCTCTCTCTCTCTCTCATTGTGTCTTTTGTCCGCTTTGGGGAAGACGGTGCAAAAGTAAGATGGGAACCCTTGGGTGAGCTGAAGAAAGAATAAATTGAGTCATGGGTTATTTGGCCAGCAGTCCCTTTCCACATCCAAGCCCAAATCACTGAAAGGTCACATATGGTAACTGCCACTTGAAATCTGCCACGAAAAGCCATCCTTGTGCCCCACGTCCTGATCATTGCTAGCGATCACACAGTATAGCTGGAGAAACTTTAACAAGAGCACAGTAGTTGTATTGGTGGCAAATGCTGAATAAACATGATCATCTGCCAATGTAATCGTTCCCAGTTTTGTTGCTTCATGGGCCCTACCTCCTTTCAGCTCCAGCAGCTCCCTCTGCCTCACTGGCACAGGCCAGCTGCCTTGCACTGTCTCAAGCTCATTTTCCTAGGCGCCTCTTAGGTGGGACTCCCAGCAGAGATAAAACCAATGCTTCATTCACATAGGTGGCAGCATAAGCCCTAAATTAGAAGCCACCTCTGTGGCTTCAGTGCAGTACAAATATATTCTAGTGATTTATCATGTATTTGCTTTTCCATTTCACATAAATAAAGCAGAACACTTGCTAAGCACACTCTGTTACTGTTCATATAAAAACCAGATGTCATTTTTGTCAGCCTACTGCGTTATGCTGGATGGCTGAATTTTATGATTTGCTGCTGATTGGTGAGTAGAGAGAACAAATGCTACATGTGTGTGCATGAAAGTGTATGCTGCATTACAGCTGCTGTGGTTAGTTCCCCCAGTTCAGGATATACACAGGTGAATTATTTCAAGTCTCAAGAATAAAAAAATAACCAGCTGTTTGTGTTGGTATTTCACAGAACTATGAATACACTAACTTAAGATATGCAAATAGGTAGYCACACACAAGTATGCTACTGTTATTCCTTAAACAGCCACAGGGGGATTTAATTCTTTGTCTCACTGAGTACTGCTGCCATGAAATAAACACCCTCAACCCTTGTCTCTCCTGCAGCCGTCTCCAGGCTTTGCAGCAACTCATTCTCAAGAAGCAAGAATTGCTCTCAAGGACGCTGGCTGCACAGTAGCCGTCAAGGCTCGTGCCAGTAAGTAGCACTTCTCTACTAAACTGGTGATGTCAGCAATGCCAACTTAAATGAACTTTGCATGGCAGTTGTGTAAGCTGAATGCTGTACTATATTCTGGTCTTACCACAGAAATATAACCCTGACACAAAGCACAGTAAGTACAAACTGGGTACTATAGTCAGATATTCCTCCTTTCTTATGTGTAAGTGGTGCTGGAGCAACTTGATTCTGGTCTTAGAGAAAATATTTTTTCAGCAGTACACCATAGGATGAAAGTTATGCAATACCTTATATCTTAAGATACATTGTTAATGCTCTGCCAAATTCTGATCTTAGATATTTGTGGAAAAATCATATTGCATCAACTGAATTAGTCCAAACTAATTGCTAGAAATGACAGTAAGCTTTAGCATACTGGTGCCAAATAGATTTGCACATATATGTCTGAAGAGAGGATTGAATTTGCAAAAGCAGGGCCAAATTGTAAGATTCCCCACTTTTTATCTTGGCTTTATATCACACTGTAAAGAAATTTAGGAGTGAAAATGCCTGTAGAAAAGCATATTAGAAATGACTGCTTAAGGGAGAATATACTGGCTGCTCTGAAAAGGTTTTCTAAAGTAATTAACAATTATTTGCTTTTGTTATGTAAGAAGTTTTGCTGAAAGAGCTTTGCCAAAGTGCCACATAGCTCCAAAGTAATATATGCTCCAATAGAGCTAATACTGTTACTCTGGATTTAAATCAGTGTTATTGAGGGCAGATTATGCCCTCAAGAGGTTACTCACTTTGGTAAAAGCAGCAGAATTTGGTTCTTTTCTTTAGGAATTGAATTGAAACTCTGCTTCTAGAAAGACAGTAGCTTTCTACGAAAGTATTYTAGAATCCATCTGAAATAACTTACAAAAGCAAAATATGAGAAACTTAAAAATATTTTGCATCAAGGCTTTTTATTTCAAATTCTGATTAACAACATTTTAAAAGTCTGTTCTCTGGTTGGATCTGCTAGTTTTTCAGTTCATATACAAGTATGGAACAGAGCTCATTTTTCATGCTATAGCAGCACAGAGCTCACCTTGTAATTTAATCAGCTCATTGTTTAACAGTAGTCAGAAAAGCAAATCAAATGTTGGAAAGAACAGAAAACAGAAAGAAAAAAACATTCTGCCCCTGTGTAATTCTATGGGTTTTTTTCATCTTGAATTCTGTCTGCAGTTAAATGGCTGCCTGCATCTCAAAGAGAATACAGTRGCAGAAAGTTAGGAGAGGGAGAGCAACAGTTTCTATACGAGGAATAAAGAAGGAACCTCCACTATGAGGCAAGAAATAAATGAARGAGTATATTCATTAAAGTCATAATTTAGTGACTAAATTAGTAGTGTAGAGTAGATGGTGAGGGAATGATCAGTCTTTTACTTTCTTATATAAGATGAAGTTAAAATAAGAACCTCTATAGCTTGGAATACTGGAGATATTAAAAGTTCAAATGCTTTGAAACACATGACAACAGAATAATGGGAGAAAAATCTATAAGAAGTTATTAAATAAAAGACATCATTGCCTCTGAATGAAGAAGTTCCTGAGCTGCAAGCTGCTGTAGTCTATAAGAACATTCAGGTAAAGCACCCTCTATGTTCTAAGCCTGTTTTTACCCTTTTTCTTAGACTTCAACAGCTGACCATTATAGAAGAACAGAATATAAAGTGAATTTGGTTTGACCTGATACAACCTTTCCTATGTTCTCATTTGAAAATGGCCACGTGATAGAAGTCTTGGCCTGGAAATATCAGCTGTCAAGGGAGGGAGGGAGAAGGGTTGCATTGTTCATGGAAAATGACATATACTATTAGGCCACCATTACAGAGTCAGTTTGAATTAAAAGCAAGAGTTAAAACATTAAAGATTACAATAAAATATTAAAGAGGATTTGATAAGACAGACTAAGAAATCTTTATTTAAAAATCATATTTTAAAAGGGTAAAACTTTATCATGTTACTCCTCATTTTTCAGTCTCTGCAAAGGGATTGAACAGCGCCTGTGGGATTATTAATGTGCTTTGGATAGGAAGAGTTGTACGGGGTTTGATTTTACTCGTAATTCACCAAGCAAGAATGCGATATTCCAAGTTTACAGCCCTTGCCCATCTTAAGAAAGACTACATGTAATAAAAATTGCCTGTGCAATGTTTTGGTCAGTGTGGCTGGAGCCCTCCTTCTGTGCTGAGAGTGCACAAACTGCAAGTATGGTAACACTCGCGGTATACAACTTCTATTAAATCTCATGTATGGTATGTCTTTGATTCTACTCTCAGTGCACTAAGATAGCTGCCAACACTTGAGTGGAAATTCATATGGGATTTAAACTGTTGTGGGCTTCCAGCTCTTAGTTTCCTTTTCCCAGCAGAGGCTGTAACTCTTTGTCCCTTGCTGGCATGATCTTCAGAGGCTTGGAGGCTGTCTCAGCTCCTGCAGGAATGCATAAAATTGAGCTGTGCCTCATCTGGGGCTGTGAGGGATGCAGCAGCTCCAAACAGAATGCCTGTAAGGTTTGTCCCATATTTGGTATCTGGCTAGCCATGTACCTCATCGAATGACTTTGAGAAGTATTAGGTGAGTTGCAATTGCAAAAGCAATAGTTATGCAATATGTCCAGCTATGACTGCAAAATACCACATTCAGAGTACTATACTGGAGAATACAAATTCACAGTATGATTTTGAAACACTGAAGAATTAATCCATTTATATGCCAGAGAGTTAACATTTTCATTATATATTATTCCTTAAGGTTTCCAAATATAGATGATTGAGTCCTGTCAGATTCCAGGATAAGAGTACTAGTTTCAACATGATAACCAGCTAACCAAAGCTGTTCTCTCAAGTTAGATTAAAAATCAGTGGTTAGTGAACTGTTCTCTCATCCCATCATTGGATATAAATTCAGTATAAATTCAGTCTTTTGACTCCAATTAGAGGTTTGAGATTTCTTGGGAACAGATGACATATTTATAGCTCAATATGTCGGTCTCATCCATCTGTTCTCTGTTGGCAGGTCGTAAATTGTTAGGGCCTGCGCTGCCTTGTCTCTTTGTATGTGCCTGACAGAACAGGGTGGGAATGGTTTCCTGCTCTAACTGGTATTTAGGTTCTTCCATTGTGTGAACACTAGGTAACAATAACCCACAGGTGGCTTTTTGACCTTCTCTAAACACATTTATTTCTGCCCTCATTGGAGCTCACCTCATCAGCAAAGACTCACAGTAAAAAGACAACAAGCACATTTGCAGACTGGAACAATATCAGGCATAAAATATTGGACTCTTTGAAAATTGACAGGTTCCAAAACTAGCCCTTTGTAAAAATGAGCGAAAGTACAGAACCTGACTGCTCATGAAATACACTTAGTGACAATGACATTCTTGAGTAAGTGATTTAGGGGAGAAAGAAATTGTTAAACACGTACAGATAATTCCAGTCACAGATTCAGTCACAATAGGAATAGCCCTGAAGCAAAAAAATCTATCTTTTCTATCAAACCAAAATTCACTTCATAGTGTAAAATACATCACTTTTAACTGTCGTAGTTCATGCAAATCCATTGCTGGAATCAATTTTCTGAAAGAACTCTCCATTTATCAAGTTTCTTTTCAAAGTATAGTTACGTTGAAAATATAGGCTGGCTTTGGAGGTGTGGACAGTCTGAAGTTTAAAAGCAAACCTGAGGGAATAGCAGAGGTATAGAATGATTGTGTTGTAAATGCTGTTCTAACTGCAAAGACTGAGAAAACTAAAATAGCCATTCAGGTTTTACGGAAATCAAACAAAAAAATTAAGGACTATACTAACAACTCTAGCAAAGTTTATTAAGGAGTCAGGGGATGGTATTGTTGACAAGGCATAAAGCCAAACAATACATGTCCAAAGCTGATAAGGAGAGAGGGGTTAGAAACTGGAGAAAGTTTAGCAGATATTTTTTCATGATTTTGCTCAGTACAAACAAGAAGTCCAAGGACTGGGCCATGGTTAGCCTAATGCCATTATTAAAAAATGTTCTAGGGATTTACTTAGAAATTATATATCAATCCATTTAGCCTCATATGGGACAAAAATTTTGCAAATATTTTAGGAGATCAAATAGAGATACACTCAGAAGGATAGACAGCCTGAGAACAGCCACATGTTCTCAGGAAGTAGAGATCATTCTTTAGCTGGTTGGAATTCCTGGCGGATATTATTACTGCAGAGGTACAGGGTGATTTGCTAGAGTAGCAGACAAAAAAATACAGAATTTGCACTGTGGTTGTTCAGATATTCTGATCATATAAACATCTTAGAACATTAAACTGATATGGATGACCATTCTTTGCTTTAAAGATAAGGAAAACTGATTTATGAAAGTTAAGGTGTTTCTTAAATTCTTTTAGCTTAGGATTTTTAAGTCATTATCAGACTTAAATGACGCAGGACTTAAACTTTGTATTTAGGATTCCCAGTATCTTGTGCGACTGGACCCAAAACTAAAAATAAAAACTTTTGCAAATACTCCTATTTCTGCACTATTAAAACCAAGAGAAGCCCAAAAGGAGAAGGAGGCAAAAAGTACTTTAAAACATCTTAGAATTCCTCTGAACCGTATTCTGTCACCAGCTGAGCAGCTGAGGGATAGTATAGTCCACACTCAAGTAGATGGAGGATCCTTAGTTTGGTTTGCTTAGTTTGTGAACACAAGAGCAATGCTCTTCTGTAAGCATATTTAAGGTAGGATTACCTCAAGGTTAATGGTTTTTGTTTTTTCTTTTAGAGTAACAAACCACAGCTGGCCTACCGGGACCAGCTGATCTTTTTGCTAGTTGCTGGTGATGAAATATATACATATAACTTTTCTCAGGAAAATAGAACATTAGTCTAGATGAGCATACAGAAAGTAGCCAGGTTCAATGAACACTAAAGTTTGGGCTCCAAGAAGAACTGTTTGAGGAACAGTAAACTTTGCAAGCTGGAAGATTTTTGAGTTTTTGTTATCACTGAAAAGTTTCCAGATTGCATGTATAAGAGAAGAGTTAGCAGAATGAGCAACTGTTAAAGGAAAGCTTTTCAATAGACATTAAGGAAAGAGCTTTAACCATCAAATCAGATTAAGAGTAAATCATTTTATGAAAGACATGGGATTAAAATACATCAAAGTAATAACCGGATTCTCAAAATAAATGTTTCTGAGTTGTTTTAAAAAGTTCAAGAATTCTGTATGTAGGGTGACAGATTGTCACTCTAGAAGTGACAAATACACATCTTGGGAAGATTTTAACCTGTAAATCCTAAATCATTTGGGTTATGAAATGAAAAAAATATAAAAAGGCAATTTACAAAAAGTAATGGTTTCTTCATTATTTATTCTATGGTCTCATAATGAGACCGTACTCTTGAATGGAAACTGAGGTTGCCACTCTTAGTTAAAGAAATTGACCAAAAGACCAGAAAATCTCCCTTTCCTTTAAACACAAAAAAACCCTTAGTCTGTATTATAACATGCAAGGGAAGCAAAGATTTAAGAGGAGGAATATTTTCTCCTTTTCTCTAACTGCTACCAAGATGTTTGCAGCAAATAATCCCACCTCCCTGACTCAGATTTTTTAAGTTTCTTTGAATGAAGTGTCTCCTACATATCTCATCTTCAGATAGCTGCTAGTAAGTTGGGGAAAACAAGTGACTATGAAAGCTTTTAGGAGGCAAGGAGCATGTTCTGCTCTTTTCTTGTTGTAGACTGAGTTCAGTGTGTGCCAGTCATGGCAAATGGGAACAGCACTATTTCTAAAGATTTGGAGAAGCCTTAGGCTGAATACTGCAGCTGCTATGAAAATTTTTCTACTCCTCTGGACTAATCACAGTCATTGTGAAATCTGGGTGAGGTTCACCGTTCCTCAAGAAGCCAGAAAAGCTAAGGATACACTCATATGTTCAAGTGGCTGTTTTGCTAAGTTTTTAGATGAACCGCTGAAGAGAGCTGAAATTGTGACTGCTAATGATTCTCATTTTCAGTTGAGTCACTGAAATGTTCCCCAGATTTTCGATTTAGAACTAGACCTGTTTTTTGGCCTTGGATATATTGAAACAGCTAAGCTTGTTAGAAGTAGATGTTAGTCCAGATGAAATTGAAAACACATTTCTGAGGCAAGGAATCTAAAGTAACAAATTATTGACTCATTTCATTACTTCCACTGCAGTCTAAAATATTGGACAAATAAGTAATATAAATTCACACTCAGTTTTTGGAACAAAGGGAGGCCATGAATTCTTTATGGTCAAACATGATATCTAATCAGTCAAGTAACACTGTTTYGCTTAAAACTGCAGATGTCATTTTTGGATTAGATTTTATATTAGCTCTTTTTTGATGAGCAAAATTTGGATGATTTATTTTGCCATATGAATTGTCCTGTGTTACGATCTGACATCTATTGTTGTGGGGTGGAAATCTGCAGAAGACTTGGCTTCGGTTATACTGCTTTAATGGCTTAATTGTTATTTAGAACAGAAAATGGCAATGTGGACAGATCAAAGTCTTCTCAAAACTAAAATGAATTCTGTGACTACTCCAGAGATTTGTATCCACATAGGATCATATTATCTACAATTCTTACAATAATCATTTTATGCTTGTCTATAAACACAGAGCAGATGCAGGTTCTCCCCTTTTGTTAATGCCCTAATGTATCCAGCATCAGGAATGGCTGGCTTAGTGTGCAGCCAGTTTACATAACCTTCTGTGTCCAGCAGACTTCATATTGCTTTATTAACCCATTCAAGAGCTGGTCTTATTTTTGATCAAAATTAGTGAGAAATTCAGTACATTGTCTAAACAATACAAAACACTAAAATTTTGTTTTGTGGAATGGATCTTTTGTTTTTATCGAACAAAGCAGCAGTTTCAGGAGGGCAAGGTGAGATTTTTCTTTTCCAAATGGTGACAAATCTCATTTCCATGTGGGCTGCAAAAGAGGGGATACAACAAGAAAGATTTGGTGCAGCCAGACATGGAGGAGGATTCCTGCTACTTTCCATACTTCCCTGCGTCACCTAATTGAGACCTTCAGGATGCAAAGTAGGAAGTTAAGTGCATCTTTATGGTTTTCACAAATTTTAATTGCTCTCAAGTCATGCATTATTTTTGTAGGGACAAGAGGAAAGCATGTTCTTCTTTTGGGTGTTAATGAAAAAGATACATAACAAAAAATATTCCATTTTTGCATGAAATTCTGCACTAGACACCACAGTATGGAAGACTTCCTCTGCTCTGTTAACTGCTCTACTAGTTTTATGTAATTATAAACCTGGTGGAGCTGACTCAGTTATTATGTTTAAAAACTACAAAGGCACTAAGTTATGACTACACTTTCAAACATACAGTAATGCCCTTACCATACCTAACATAAGGGTTGGGGAAGATTAGGAAATGTATTTTTCCCACAGTTTTTTCCAGAAAGTTAACAAATGCTGTCTCTTATTTTTATTTAACTTCTTATTCACTTAATGGAATTGGGGTGGAAAGGGAGAAGTCAATAAAAAGGCAGAATTCTTCCAACATAACACCAAAATATGTGGACCTTTGGTTGAAAACCCAGGCACCTCGTTCCAAGGTTTTCAGTGAAACCACAAATATTTCTAAAAAGTAATCCCCTTGCCCTGAATATTTCTGTTTAGTTACATATCCCCTATGAAACTCCATGTTTAGTAGAAATAGACATTGTTTGGTTGTTGTTGAAAGAATTTTCAGTTCCAATTTTTTAAAGCAGCTCTATTAGTCACATAATTCACTGTTTTTTAGACTTGAAAATTTTATGAGAAAAATCTAGAATAAGTGTCAGATACATAAATGATATATATGGTAATATACTTAATGATATCATAGAAGTTTTATATACATTTGTTCAAGCTCTGTAAGGTGTGAAAATATAAATTGTTCCAAATGAAACAGTTTGAAGAAAATTAATGAATGTAGACTACTAACATTCTAAGTGCCAAACATCAACCAAACTAAACAATAATTTAGGTATCATAACACTGAATAAAGGATAGAAAATAATATTATTCAAAATTTGAGTCTATTTGAGTGTAGAGTGACATTAGGACTAAGAAATATGTGTGGATGCTGCAGTCATTTCATACTCTTTGCAAAAATTGATTGTGATAGACGCAAATTACTAGAAATGGAAAAGATGGCATACAAGTTTCAATTTCAGGCTATGAATCCATTTCCATTTTATGTCCTACTTTATTTATATATGCGGAATATTACCAAACCAACAATCAGTTCAGAAAACTTTGATCCCCTTTCTCTAAGTAATAAGCTGCCCAGAAAAATAAGATGAATAAGAAAATGTAGCCTGATGCAATGAGACAGAATTATGATTATATAAGTTCTATGACTCAGAGATTAAAGAAAAATAGTTTTTCTTGTTTCATTTTATTTTATTTGAAAAGAAATGGTATTTGAACTTTCAAGACAAAAACTATGTTTATTTGTCTAAGGGATGAAGCAGCTAAACAATTATTGCAGCTAGAATTATTTTGCACTGCCTCCTGAGAGATACTTTGAATATACTGTCACATATATTTTCTGCACACAGAGCGGAAATTATGGGAAATTTATTTGCATGTAGGAGACTGTTCCCCAAATACGGTATTACTTATTGTAGGCCACCCACGATAACATCACATCGAAATAACTTTTCACCACCAGCAATGATTCAGTTAACCTTTGATTAAACGTAGGAATTTAAACTATGAAAAGGTCTGAAACCTGACACAGTCCTTTGACACCACGGTGTCTGCCATTAAAGATAGTCCTGCATTACGTACTGATTTTCGAAAATAGAATTAAACTGCCTTGGTTTTCAATCCTAACCTTTCCATATTACAAACTGAACCCTGCTGTGTGAGGAGACTTCCTGAATTACTGCTTCGCCTTTCAAGTCTGTGTGTTTGTAAAGGAGGGGAGTGCAGGGGCTAATGAACAGAAGCCAGGCAACCCGGTCACCAGCAAACCAAGTGCCCGTCTGCGTGGTAGTGATCAGTGGATGACAAAAGAAACAGGACGTCAAAGTCTGATCATGCCCCATCCTTCCTTCTCTTTTTCTCACCTTATATTGCACAAGATATCCAGTCAAGCCATCAGTCAGACAGACAAACATCTTGCTTGTTTTTTCATCTTTTCTCCATCAGGACATCACCAATGCCAAGTGGCTGTCTACTTTTAACTTTGTGTCTGTGGAGATGGTGCTCCACATGTTGTTGCAGTTGCTAGTAGGTAGAGCATCCCAGTGAGCGGCAATCTCGGATATGTTTTTACTACATTTTAATCACTAACCTGTGTTCCCCTCTTCCTCAACACCCTTTATCCACACTCTAAAGAAACTCACAATGGGAATCTCCTGATATTTCCTGAATCCGCTGTCCTCTTCCTCTGAGGTTTGAATTAAACACTGGCAAGAAATGATGTTTTCCTTTTGCAGTGGTTGTGTCTCACCTGGATATACAAAAGAAAATGGAGAGATCAAAAGACCACAACTCATCAGCAAGGTTCCACTGCAAAAAAAAAATGTGGGGGGATCCATAGTTCACAGGATATGAGAAAATCTGAATTTATACTGTGCTTGAGAAATTAACAATCAGTTTTTCAGGTAGGTTGTGTACTGCAGCTGCGCTGGGATAAATAGGGTCATGGATGGTTGTCTGGGAGCATCCCAGGCACTCCTGCAGAGACAGTGATCACGCCCCTAATAACCAGCAACACTGTTGTGGACCGAGGACATCACCCCAGGAGGGGATTGCTCTCGGTAATACACCAATACTTCAGTCTGAGCAGAGTAAACTCCAGCCCACAGCAGACTTCTCTTGAAGCTAAATATGAACACTGACCACACAATGTWAGTGACAGCGTCCTCTCCAGCCCTCCCCAAGCCATCCAGATTCCCTTGTTCCCTGGATCTCCGTGTGCTCACCAGCCTTTCCAAGCCACCTGCAAATGACTCCATGACTTTTGGAGAGACAACATMCCTTTTTCCCAGCAGAAGCTCAGCAGTCTGCCTTGTCAGCCTGCCCCCTCATGACAATACACATCACAGGAGGTTCCTATCCCCTAGCTACTCATAGCTCGGGGGGAACAAACTGAAAAAGGAAAAAAAAGAGGATTTATGTGGTTTTCTTTTAGCTCCATGATATATGGGTGAACAGATGAGGGACAGCTTGCTCCCTGACAACTCTTCAAGTGGCACCTGCTTAACTGTCACAAGAGGCTGTAGTGCAGCTGTGGTTTCTTTAGATTAAATCTCATTCTGTGTGTGTCTCTCTAGCTAAAATTCTGGTTCCTCTTTGCAGATGCCATGTGAAGAAATAGTCAGAAACTTGTCAAACTTATTAGTTGCAACAGGGCTGTTGAAAGCTTCAGTGTGAATGGAGCTGTTTTAGGATCATGCCCACACTAACATTTTTAAGGCATTTACATCCCCACCTTCTAGGGGGGGAAAAAAAAAAAGAAAAAGGCAACTCAAGAAAACTTCAGTATAAAGCTGATAAATGTAAACAAGGAAAGATGGCCTGGGTTGAAATGATTCCCTCAGGGATGTGGCCTTTTTGGAAGGAGGAAGGTGAAATCTTACCCTTGTCAGTGAAGCTCATTTCACAGTACCAAAAAGGGCATTGCATTTTGGCAGGGTCCTGCTGACTATTAGTGTTGTTTATTGTGCAATCATTGTTTCTGATAACAATGTGCAGAGCACTTACTGGAGATAAATACTTTGGGATGCATAGAGTAACATAATATTTCCTGGTGGAATACCAAGTTTATCCCTTCTGTGACACTAATCTCATAATTCGCTGGCTGAGCACTAAAGATTTCTCTTACAAATTAGATCTGTTTGATAATTCATTCAGTGTTTTGACATACTTAGTATGTTACCATTCACATTCCCTCCTGGATAATAGTTTAATTTGGTGGTTTGTAGATGCTAGCAGGAGAGTCAGAAAGATGCATGCAAAAACTGAGATTTTCCATGTGTCCATTCATGATGCAGGAACCCAGCGAACTTCAAAATACTTGTTTTCCTTGCCTTGCTATTTTATGTAGGAGTCTTGTTCAATGTTGTTTCTGACAAAACAGAATCCGTAAAGAAATGATGCAAATTAGCCACTCTCAGCTATGTTTTTGTGAAGAAGGGAGATAGATTTTCTTTTTTCTTTTTTTTTTAATTTACATTATGTTCCAAATTAAAGGCCACAGACAAAGTCAGGATCCATTTTAATAGACACTGTACTGCCCCAAAGCACTAAAAGCTAAAGCCATTGAGGCACATAGTGTTAAAACCTGCAGAAGATAATTCAGTCCCTAYTGAGGTCAGCTTGACTGTCTGCAATCACCAAGAAGTGTTTCTTACTTAAAAAAAGGTTTATATTGACTTCAACAATTGACAACAAGTTCAGCAAAGGGACGTGCAAAGTCCTGCATCTAGGGAGGAATAACCCCTTGTACCAGCACATAATGGGGGGGGCGACCAAGTGGAGAGCAGCTTTACAGAGAAGGGTCTGGGATCTTTGGCAAAGAAGGCCAACACTATCCTGGGCTGCATTAGGCAGAACATTGCCAGCAGGTTGAGGGAGGTGATCCTTCCCCTCTACAATGGTCAGGCCACTCCTGGAGTGTGGTATCTGGGTCTGGGCTCCCCAGTACAAGAAAGACATGGATTTACTGGAGTAAGTCCAGCAAAGAGGCATGAAGATCATTAAGGAATAGGAGCATCTCTCGTAGGAGGAGAGGCTGAGAAAGCTGGGACTCTTCAGTCTGGAGAAGAGAAGGCTTAGGAAGGATTTTGTCAATGTGTTTAAATGTCTGAAGGGAGTGTGTCAAGAGGACGGGGCCAGACTCTTCTCATTGGCACCCAGCAACAGTATGAGAGGCAATGGGCACAAACCGAAACACACAAAATTCCACCTGAACACAGGAAAACACTGTGAAGGTTGTTGAACTTTGCAAAACAGGTTGCCCACAGAGGCTGTGGAGTCTGCATCCTTGGAGATATTCAAAACCCAACTGGACATGGTCCTGAGCAAACTGCTCTAGCTGATCCTGCTTGAGTGGGGGCGGTTGGACCAGCTGATCTCCTGAGGTGCCTTCCAACTTCAGCTGTTCTCTGATTCTGTGATTTAACCTCTGTCTGAATCGTACCCCATGTTTCGACATTCTGTGTATGGCCCTGACATGGGGGCTGTTGTGCATCAGGCATTCATTTTTCTCTTATCCACTAGTTGTGACACGCTCTAAAAGTTCTGGTTACTCCCTCTAAAGGGAGACAGGTGGAAAACGACCAGTTAAAGAAATCTGCAGCATTAGGTGCAACACTGGGCTCTCCAAAACAAGGTTGCACTAGGTTTTCTTTTATAAGTCAACAAATTGACATGTAGAACCACATCCTCAAAATATTTAGGTGTCTAACTTGTAAGTGGAAATGTCTAAATAGACATAAGCATGTAAAAGCAATGCTGATTTGTGCCCCTACAGATATGTTAGAGATGCTGAAAAGGGTTTTTGAGTTAGTGTTGGACTTGGTGCCTAAGCTCCTTCATGGAGAGAGTYTCATCCGAGCAGATAAAAAAGACAAAGAAAGGAAGGAAGGACATTAGTCTCTGTTTCTACCCTGGGGTGCTGAGCTCCCAGGTCCCAAGCAAAACTGATGAGAACTGAACCAAAGTCCCAGGGCCAGCTGCCATGAGAAACTGCCTTTTTGTCAAGTCATTGAATCTCCATTCAAAACAATATTTCTCTTGTGGCCTCTCTATAAGCCGACTTTTCTTTAGAGCTGAAGTGCTCAGCCTGAAATCTTTGCTGCATATGTAACACAGCACCAGATCTTCCCTGCTGTACAAGAGGCACTGTCCAAACCTGCATGTGGAGCCCGAGCACACCCAGGGCAGTAATGAGCAAAATGGTGTTAGTCCATTGTGTTTATGACCTTCAGGTAACTGCATTGCTTCTGCTTTTGTCTCATCTGTGTTCATTTTTTGTTTGTTCAGAGCTGCTAAGTTCATGGCTTTTGAAACTATAAGTGGACAAAAGGGCACAAACAACTGGGTTTCTCCAGCTTTCTAAATATTGATTCACCTCTGGTTTCTGTAAGAAAATGACATGGAGTCCTACTAATATCTAAGGTTATCTGTGGCCTTGTGACCTGGGAACTGTAACCTCGGTGCGACTCTGGTTCGAACACTGGGAAGTGAAAGGTCAGAGAAATGAGATAGCTTATGTATGACAACAGGATTAGCAGTTTTGGCTGCTCTGAAGTTATTAATTTGAAACAGGGCCCTATCTTACAGCAAATATCACTCAGGTGTACTTAAGACAAAAAAGGAATTATTGAACTCTTGAAAAGGCAGAGTGTTTTTCCTATTGCTAACTATGGTTCCAGAGTAAAAAAAAGGCACCAAAAATGAGATGATTAGTTGAGCGTTAAAAATATAAAATTATAAAGATATATTTTCATTTTCCAATGAATTATGCCTCATAAGTCAAAAACCTTATTGCACTGTGATTCTTGGACAATGCAATAAAACCACTGTGTGAAAGAGTAATTAAAGACTTTCAGGATAATGCATTATGCATGAGTTGGATAAATCTAAGCTGGAAGAGCAAACTGAATTATTGCATTTACAACTGCTGAGTGTTTGTCTTTAAGACTATTTTACTTTATTTTTTTAAATATAATTTAATTCATTCTCAGCGTATGGCTTTCTTTTCTTTTGCAGCTTCCTGATGTGTAGTCCATCTGGTCTAGTTAAAGTTTAGTAAATACAACATGACCTTTTAAAATGGTTTGTGTGATTGCCCCTTCTCCATCACCTGTGTTTTATGGAATAACATTTTACTCTGTAAATATCATTATTTCCRTTAGGGAAGGTCCATGCTGTTATAAAACCAATGTATTTTTAATCCATTTGAGCTAAACTGAAAGCAATGGGAGTTCAGTACTTTTAAAATTGAAAGCACATATAGACTCAACTTTGACCATTAATGCTGGAAGTCCTAGCCATTTTTATTAGGCCTTTTAGTTTCTTTTTTTTTTCTTTTCAGGTCTTTCATTTTATGTTTAGTTGCTTCGGGCAATGATTTTAGCTTTGGAAAAGCTTCATTTTGAACCATAGGTGGCAGCAGATAGCAGAAACTTTAGAAATATGGGCTCCACTGCCTCTCAGGATGAACTGTGAAGGCAAGATAGTTTGCTTTATCATAGTATGGATTTTCTATCTCTTTCTCCCCACATACACAGATTATTTAAGGAATCTATATATATTCATTTTATACTTTTTGAAAATAGAAGGAAATTTACTTTTTTTCTGTGAGTATTTACTCAGAGAAAGTAAGATGTTAACCTGAACAGGTTAAAGTTGCATTATAACTCTCCTTTGATCTCCTGCATCATGTATTAAATTCCAGAAGTATCATTTAATCCCTGTTTGGTTGTACGAAATTGAGGCAGGTTTCCTGATCTGGTCTTTGGGCTGTCAGGCAGTTTGCAGTGCCTTGAAAGGACATACAGGAGATTTTCATGTAATCTGAATTTGCACAAGTCTGTCAATGGAAGAGAAACAGTAACTGCTGGATCCTGACTAAATCTCTTTTAATAAACCTATAGCCATAGTCACAGAGGTAATTTTTCTATCTCTTCATTCTGCACAGTTGGGAACTGAGAAAGTTTCTTGCTTATAAACTTATTTTTGCACAAAGTCCACTATATTTAATATTATTTTTTCCAAAAACCTTGACAACTTAGAATGAATTCAGAAGCTTTTGTAACACATTTAAGGCAAGTGGATGCATTTGCCTTCTGTGAGTGAAAATACATATGCCACCACCTAAGTGTTCAGGAAACTGGCTGTCTTCTCCTGTGGTAAATGTAGCATAAGTTTCTTAATCTAACAAATAGAATAATATAGTGGAATATTTTTTGGCTAATGCGGCTGAACTTATTAAAAATAAGTGATATGCATCTGTATGATCTTTGGCTTGTGACCAAGTAGTCTTAAAGCCAGCATCTTAGTTCCACGGTGGTTGCCTTATTTTGCACATGACCTCAAAGCATGCAGAGGCATTGCTTCATGAGAAAGCGCCATCGCAGTGGCTCCTTGGCCATGCTTGTCCCCACTCTTGGTACAGGAAGCTTTTCTAGGAGGAAAGCGTAGCAGGCAACCAGAGTGGGCCTGAGGTTCTCTCCATTGCCTGGACCAGGGTGCCTTTAGCCCTGGTGTGGCTCTTGACTAGAAACAGTTGGGTAGCTGCCAGGCGATGGGCAAGGGTGAGCCAGCCTGCATGGCTGCAGGCTTTTGGGACCCCAGATCTGGACCAAAGCTGTGCCAAAGAGTCAGTTTTTTCCACTGGAGAGAGATTCCCTGGAAGGGAATAAAGAAACTCTTCAAAAAGGRTGGTAGTGGTGAATAGCAGTGTGATGCTTGCTCCACAGTGGGAGGTTTGTGCACAAAGGGAGAGCAGAAGATTGTAGTCAAGAACCACTGCATGAGTCCAGGAGAAGAATTCGCCTGAAGGTTTAACAGAACAAACAGCACTGAGCGAAGCTTTCAAAGAGAAATTAAATAATTATCTGTGCTGGATGAAAGATGAACTCCAAAGCAGAAGCCTTTAAATGAAAAAAAAGTAGAATTCAATGAAAGGTTTGCTTCAAAAGAACAAAAGTAAAATATATATCCAGGAGTTCTGCTTCATTACCCAAAAGAAAATAAACCAGTGTTTCAACAATGCAGCTGAATGAGATCAGGTCTGAGATTTTTAGTTTCGTTGAGAGCAAACAATGATTCTAAATATAAGCATGAGAGGGCTGCAAAAGGATGGAGATCCACATCTTTCAGTGGAAGAATAAATATTATCCAAAGCTGATTCATCTACTGATGGATTCTTGTGTCATGCTAAAAGCATGAACAAAAGTTCTCAGGGAGCATGTTACCAAAAATTCCTCCAAGATGGGACTGCTTTTTAAGTTTTGCTTTATATTTTATCAGATGTCAATATATATCCATTACATTGTAAATATTAAATAAAAGCAGAAAATAAAATGTCCATACCGTTTCTTTTAGGCTTTGGAGAATTAATTGGATTAATTTTCCTCTAAGACAATTAATTCCTCTAAATTTATTTTCCTCTAATAAATATAGAGAAATAATTACATACATCGTAAAGAAAGATTTTACTCCCAGAGGCAGATAAAGACACCCTATAGCTTTGCAAGATCTGTCCTCTGTATAGACATTATCATTCATGTTTCTCAGACAGGTAAATCTGCATCTCACACTGCAACCTAAACATATTTGGCAGCAATCTTACCTATTTGAACTCTGAGGGAAGTTAGATTGCATAAAAATATAGGTTTTTGCCATCACACATACTACTATGAGTTTTTTAATGTTATTGTACCCTTCAGTATTATAATCCAAACAATAAAGGGTATATATTTCTGTGTTTTTCTTTCCTTTTCCTTCTTTTTTCTTCATTTCTGTATCCTGTGATATCTTTCCATCCCTCCTCCTTCTTTTTTTTGAACTATCTAGAATTAAATATTTTGCCTCTTTTTTCCTCTGTTTTATTTCAGGGGGTTTTTTTACATCCATTTTCCTACAGACTCTTCTGACTAATTTTTCTTCATTTTCCTCCTTGTCTGATGCTTTCATCTTTTTCATTTCTCCATATTCTTTTTGTCAGAGTGACTTCTTCCATTTACTGGCTTTGCCTTCAGCTTCTTAATCTTCTCCCTTTGCATTCTTAGCTGCATTATCCTGTAACAATCATTTTGTCAGTCTTCCCTAATTCTTTCTTACCTCTGTCAGCTCATCAAGAATCTCTGATCTTCCTTTTCCTTGCTTCAGAAATTTTTCCTCCGTTTCCTACTGGCCTGAAAAAGGCACCTATGAGTAACTTTCTCTTTGGGCTCTTATTAGCGCCTGTACTAGAGGACAATCYTGGAAAAGCATTGGTTTTCTGTTTGTGTAGAAAGATATAATGGGATTCCGTGCATGCATATGTGTGTTGTGTGTTTCTCCCATCACATCCTTGTAGAGGAAATGAGTGTCAAGAAAAGGTTCCTTCCCAGAGGTTTGGAAGGGCCTGACCTTGCCGTCCCCATAAGTGATGTTGCACTGTTGTGAACACAAATGTCCGCAGGCCTTTGGTCTTCAGCTGACTGTGGCACTTACCTTCCTGCAAATACTTTTAGACAGAAGGAGGCAAGCACTACCAGCAGTTTAAAAGGAGGCATAGGTGACACTATTAAAGTAAGGGTAAGGTGAGGAATGTAACAAGAGAAAGAAAATACATGCTAACACTTTGAGGGTCATGACTTTCTTTACCCAAGCACAAGGATGGTGTCTCTGTCTTCATGTATTTTTATACACAAGCACTTTTTTTTTTTTTTTTTAATATTTACAGTATACATCTATTCCTTCATGGAGCTCACTGGTTCAGAAAACTCTACAGCCTGTTACTATGAAGAATAAGGTCTGGTCCCCACAGAATAGAAAATTTAACCAGTGAAAGAATAAGGGCTCTAATTTTGTAGGGTTTATATGGATATGAGTGTTATTCCATTACCAGTCTTTGAAACTCACTCGACACAAAACAGTATTTTTCTAAATGAACCTCTCTGTCTCTGAAGGCTTTGTTATGGAACTATCTTGCCATAAACATGAGCAGCATGTCTTCTCAGAAATCCTTACTGAATTGCTCCCTGAAGCTTCTGACTTAAAAATGTGCAAGAATTAAAAATAAAACGCAACCAAAAAGCACACAAAATAAACAACATCTCATATGGGGAGCCAGGAAGAGAGGGGTTCAGACACTCCTGCAGGAGAAGGGAGCGCCTGTGTCGTGGGCGTGGCACAGGAAGATACAGAGCTGCTATGTCTCTCCATTAATCCCTTCCCGTTGAACTCTATCAGTCCATCTTTCCCCTCTCTTCTTCACAGCCTCTATATCCCTGTCTTCTCTCTTTTTCTGCTTCTTCCATACTCTAGCCCTTAACCCCCCTCTGCCCCTTCCTGCAGGCATTTTGCACTTGTCATTTATTTCATTCTTGGTGCCTTCTGGATTTTTGTTGTACTGTGATTACGGTTCCTCTAAATAAAATTCGAAAGAAAAAAATCATTTTGATAGGCAGATTGTGGTAAGCATTCTTCAGGCATACGTCTATATGTGTATGAACACCACAGTGAGATTCAGGCAATGCTAGCAGCATCAGCTGCATTCTGTGGCTACTGCCTGCCCCCTTGAGCTATTCGGCTTATGTAAAAACTGGTAGGTAGGAATGCCTTCTGGCACAACTTTTGGCAGTACAACCTGGTTGTAAATTAAGCTTGATCCTAAGTAGAGAGTTGAGCTCTGYTGTGATTACTGTTTCAATTTTGTTGTTTCCAGGAGAAGCAAGTGCTGTGCCTATCTCAAATGAGATTGAGGCTTGTCAGAGCTGTGGTTTGAGCTCCAGCTCTTCAGAGAAAAGGTTATTATAGCTGGAARGGTTTTTTAAGGAAATAAATCTTAGGAACCTGTTGTACAGATGGTTATAAATGTAGATGACTTACCTACTTAATAGATGAGTTACTGAATGCTAAAGCACTTAGAAATGTGTGTTTTTAAATTACATCTCCAGAAACGCATTTTAAAAAGCCTTAGAAAATATTAAAATATAAGGATCAATCTGCAATGAAAAACACATCTCCTGAATTGTCRAATTTCTGTGTATTCATATTTTATAAAAGAAAAAATTGTTCTGTGAAGGATAAACAGTGAATTTCCTATTACCGTTGACAGATTGAAGGCAGTTTTTGTTTTTTAAAGTGTTTTTTTTTTACTAACTTTCAAAGCATATGTAATTTTTATATAAAACAAATCCAGAACTAATTGTAACTCTTCTGTTCATATAGTACACACCACATGTTCAATTTAGAGAGGAAAACATGCTTTTATGGCTATATTTCCTCATAGTTTTTGTGTTGTTTTAAAAAGCCAGGTTGGTCTGAACGTATGCCATGAACAAGTCAAATTAAGCGAAAGTTCCTGAGAAAACGAGGATAAAATGACTACAAAGAGAAGTTAAAACTGATCCCTGTAGTGTTAAAAGCCATGCAAATGGAGCAAGAGGCATTTCTGGCTAAAAGAAGTGAGATCAGTGGAGATTTGCCACTGCCAGACAACATGGTTAAAGGGATGATTAAAAAACAACCAGTCATGAAGGCAAGAGAAACAGGCATCACACTCCAGTTTGTATCTTTGCCAGTGGAATTCAAGAAACCTTTTTTTTTAAAGATTGAAAGAGATTTGTATCATTTGGACTTAAAAGGAGAAGTATAGGCCCATGATTTTAATCAAGAAAATTGAATAAARAAAGACTGAAATATGGATTTGAAAGGTTAGCATACTGATTTCTAGACAAACTCTAGCTAGATTCCCTTCCTAGGAATTGTCCAAATTTCTTAGAGAGGGAGATGTTGGCTTGTTAAATGTCAGCCTTTCACAGAGAGGCATGCTCAAAGCAAAGCAAACCATGGAGTCCTCATTTTATTTTAATGTTTTATTATAAAGGATAGGAAACCAAGTCCACATTTTTTTCAAACCCAGATAAATAAACAGCGAATATCATGTGTTGCTTTTTAATGTGTCTTGCTTTTTGCAATAGGATCTGCAAAAATGGCATTCCTAATTCACAGACCTGCAAAAAATACATCTTTCGAGACACAAACCACAGTTTTTGCACATAAATGAAGACTGTATCAAAAAATTGCTGGAAACTGAGACAACACAGCTCTGTGAAGAAACTGCTGAGCACAAAATAGTTTGGTAGTTTATTCAGCAGAAAACAACAAATTAACCCTTAGGCAGGATTATTTCAAATATATATAAAAATATATACAAATACATAAAAACAAAGATCTTCCCACTTACAAACAAACATCAAGTTGAAACAAAAACAGAGAGCCCTCTGGTGCTTTGTGATCTTTAAGAAAGGATGTTTAAAAAAGATACAAGCTTTTTTTTTTCTTTTTAGTAGAAATAAACTGGTAGAGAAAAAAAACGGTTATTCTAATACCATAATCCTTTAAAATGGAATCAGATCTTTGCTGATTTTAAGAACAGATTAATGAACGAAACAAATCAACAAACAGACAAGCAAGAAACCCCACCACATTCAGATTTTGTGCGTGATCTTGGTCCCATTTTAATCAATGAGAATGTTACTTTTGATTTCAGTGGGAGCAGGGTCAAGCTTTTCCTTTTTTTCTAAAGCAGAAGCTGAGTGAGTGCAAGCCACTTTCCCAAAGGGACTTTGCTCATATGATTAAACCATGAGACTGTAAATGGAAAGAGTCATCCCTGTAACCTCATGGGCCACCCACCTATTTTGTTGCTTATTATTACAGGCACTTTATCCTTTTTAATAACTGGATTGTGCATCTTGCCTCACACATATGCAGCATTTTTTAATATAAGAGTTACTTGTTATGACAGTAGAAACCTGTAAGCACTCTTCCAGAGCTCATTTAATATTTATATCCTTTTGAGTTTTCGCATTTATTTGTATTCAGTAGGGTCAGGGCTGCATGTACAAATTAAATGATCATTAAAGAAGATATAAACATGCTATTTACAGTTCATAAATCTTTATTTTCTATGCAGTTGTGTTGAGTATCTTTATAGTTGTAGCCTAAGCACTGTGTAGAACTGGCATGCGTCTGATATTCACAAAAATGAGATAATATAGTGAAGAAATGAAGATTTAATAAAAAAGCAAAATAATTAATGATAAATTGCACACATGCAAAGGTATTGTAAAATGAATCCATCAACTTAAAATATGTATTTAGGCTATTCCTATATACCCTAACAGTTTGCTTTACTGGAAAGAAAAACTGATGAACTGATGAACTGATGTACTTTTGATGGAAATATTCCATGCAAAATCCTATATTTTCTTTAGGATAATATTTCACATTCTTTAAACCTTCCATCAATTTTCCTATGTGACATTTAGACTGCCTTTAATGAAAAAAGTGGTGGTGGKGGGGGGAACCCTGAAACACAGCTACTTTTGTTATCACACTATAAATCCTMGCTCAGGGATTATGCCAAGTATCTAATTTACCTATACAGAGCAACTGAAGAATTTCAGTTTATTACCCTTATCATTCTTCATACATTTCACTCAGTTTTTTTATGAGAAACATGTCTTCAGCGGATTTAATGAAAAATAAGATTAGCATAGATTATTTGATTCTGGGATTAAAATAAATCCATCCACCCATTTAAAAGCAGATCATTTAAGGAACACAGTGTCTGGAGTGGTCACCTTCGGTATTTAAGATTTAAGCTGAGCTTTAACACAGGTGTGTCTGTAATCCTGTTTTGTGAGTATAATGCCATTTCACTGTTGAAAAACTTTCTCCTCAGTAGACTGTGGTTGATGCGCTTCTGTTCTTCAAATTCTGTTGTTGCTGCTGAATAATCTGGTATATTTTTGCATCTTTTACACAAAAAGAAAAGAGATCCACTGATAAGCACTAGATTCAGTCAGAAAAAACAGATCACAAAGATTTCCAGTTGTTCTTCTCTGGAAAATCATCGTAGCCACCTTCCTCTAAATCAAGCCTCCCCTTGTCACCAAGACACAGGGGGACTGGTGGGGAGCTTTTGCACACTATGAAGTGATAATGAAGCAACGTTGCATCTGTCCTACTTGTTGCTTTCAAGGAGCCCTTCACCTTTTACCTTCAGATTATTATAGAAGTTCTTCAGAGGGCAGTCGCCTTGTGTTTCGTTCTTGTAGCTACTGCTGGATGCATTTAAAAGTCTAAGGGCCGAATCATCATGGTTGTGGACCGCAAGGAATAACTGGGGCCTTTGAAGTAGTGCCACTTGATGCCGTTCAGCTTTCCATGGTTCTGCCCAGCCGTGTAGAACATCCCGTTCAGGTTGGAGGGGCCACAGGCATCAAACCACCAGCCTGAAACAATTAAGAGCAAACAATTAAACTGCAAGTGAACTAGGCATTTTCATTTTGCTTTTCAGATTTAGCCGATTAGCAGCTTAATGGTATTCATAGGCTCATAAATACTCCTGGTGTGGCACGGGTTTGCTTTCATATTTTCCTTTTTTGCTTTTCTGTGCCATTCTGTGGCTAGCTGTGCTGGAGAATATGCAGATATATTTCCAGATTTGGAAAAGTATTTAAGTCCTACTGTTTGTATACACAGTATGCGAAGCAAGAAAAGGAACAATAAAGATAAATAAACTATTTTGCATGTTTATGTAGTATTTTACAGTTCACCCAGCTCATGTAAACATATCATAAAAAGGCTATCATTCATAATGCATTTGTATAATTTCACTTTGGTTTTTTAAAGCATAAGCATGATTTAAAATTATTTGTTGGCATTTTTCTGTTTCTTTAACTGTGATTGTTCAATTGCTCAGATTGTTTTTGCTCTCAGATTAGACATTCTTAGCAAGCATAGGTTGTGAATATGGTTGTGCTGAGCTGTTACAGTAATTACAGTTGTGCTGAGCTGTTATAGGCATTACAGTATTAGATTAGAGTAGTATTCAGAATGGTGCGCAAGRAAATAGTCTGTCTTTAAGACTTCCAATAAATTTATGAACAAGGTTCAGCAAAGGAGTGGAGAAGTGGAGAAGACAAGGACAACACTGCGGGACACTAATGGTTAGGTAGAATACCTATGTGCACAGCTAGATGGTTTAGATAGGTGCCTGTGAGTGCATGTGTTTATATGACAGTTTTGCCAGCTTCATCCAAGGACCAGAGGATGTATTCATTGCATGCGCAGTTTGGCCCAGGACATTAACATTCAGTCCTTAACCTTCTTACCATTTTCAGTGTGAAAACCTAGGTTCCATCTTGACCCTCCTAATCTAGGCCTTGAAATGTGCCAGCATCTCAGATCCATTTGGGATTTGTTCACTTCTCTGCACAGCATATGTGCAAATTCTCACCTGCCACTTAGAGAATTGGCAAATGCCCACCCAAGGTTTAAAAAGATTAAGTGTCTGTAGGCAAATTATTTACATGTCAAAAGGCAGCAGAAAATTACTAGTAATGCTGCTATCATGGGCTATGAAAATGTAAAAATTAATTAAAAAATAAAAGAAAAWGATTAACATTAAAAATTTTACTGACTGGTATTGAAGGTAGGCTTAAAAGGTTGGTAATTGTCTTTTTTGCCCCCTCACCCCGCCCACTTTTTCCCAGCAAGAAGCAGCTACCTATTCATCAAACCTTTGACTTCAGGTGGAGTCTCACATATACCTCATTCTATTGGAAAGACAGGGCAAGAAATTTCTTCCCCAGCTGTTTGTGTGTCTGGTTCACTGCTTCCCCAGCTGCGTTATAAGACTATTCTGAAAAGTGGGGTGACACAGATTAAGAAAAAAAAGTGCTTTTTGAGGGCAAACCAGTGATCTGGTTTACAGCATGACTCCATGAACAGTTGTGTTGGCATGACTGGAGGATCAGTAAACTGAGAAGTTAGGATAAAGAAAAGTGCAACAGCTCAGGAACTTTCCAACCTGAGTTTTCTGTCAAAGAAAATGCATGTAGAGCCATACCCTCACCTTTTGTGAGTTCTCTGTTAATATAGCACTGGAAAAAAAAAAACAGAAATATTTATCAAGTACTTGTGGATATTACCAACAATGACAGAGGTTTTGCTACTGCTTGTATGACTGAATGAAGAAAATTCAGACTTGCTATAAGCACAGCTGTGGTTGCAAACTGTACTTTAAAAAAGTCATCTCACCTTACTTTAGACTTCTGCAGTGAAGATATGTAAATCACCCTACATTCTCTTTTTAACCAATGAAGAAAATGAAGCCAGTGGAGAAAAAGACAGTGTGATTCCTCAGATCTATTTTGGATAACTGCTTTAGGATGAGATTAATCAATAAACTCTCTTGATTGCATCCCCAAGATCTCCAATAATAAAGGGACGCTTAAGTGGTTAACTATGATGTAGGCTCTATGTATGCTCAGCAATTCCCACTCAAACTATGTATTAGTCAGAATGGCAGAGTCTTGGGTTCTGTTTGGACACTTTTGTAGTATGAATATGCTCTCAGGCCTCCTAAAGTCATGAAGTTATAGGAAAAAAAAAAAAAAGGCTTGAAACTTTCTTAAGGTGAATTTTAGATTGTCATGAGAGTTACAGTTTTAAAGACAATTCCAAATAACATGAAATTTGGCAACCATGGGATTACAGAACATAAACTGACAAAGATGAACTGGGTGACATGCTGACTCCGCTGAAGTCAGTGGGAGTGTTGCGGTGTATCCTGATGAGAATAGAATTTTACTCTGCAAGACCTTACAGGATATCTACGTAACATAACAGAAAGTGCTTAGTTCAGACTGAGGAAGGTGGAATGAATCCCCGGACTGAAAAATGCTAATATTTCCCAATGCCAAAAATACATGAGCCTTGGTGGCTAGAGGTTCTATTTGTCAGAAAGATTTCTGCAGTTTTTTCTTCCTTGTAAGAGATACAGGCTTTGGGAACCTTTATTGCAGCTCTTATGAATCTTTCTGTCTAATACAGTTGTACTGAACACTGTCTCAATGCTTTCGTAACTGAAGGGAAATAAAGTTATAAAGATCAGATCGTGGCTTTTTCTTTTTGCAGCTAATTCCCACTTTCTTTAAAAGAGTGATTTCAGACTGCATGTCACAGCACCATAACCTGCACAGGATCCCCTGCAAACCTTTTTCAAGCACCATCACAAATAACATTCCTACAGCAAGTGGCTACTGAACTCTGTAGGCTTCAATGGACTGAAATGAAGAATTTTAGYTTTCAGTGTTTCCCAAGCTGACCTGTAGAAATGGAATTAAACTGTGAGAGGCTTCTCTTGAATAGTGTGCGCTGCCTTGATGAACCCTCCAATTTCATCAGATTCAGTGGTCATCTTTATCTATAATGAATCCATACTGTGAGGGTATTTTAAACTTCTTGATCTGCCTTTAACAGTGATTAGCATACAGATTCAGTGCTTACTCTGTTCTTTGAATTCAGGCCTATGTAATTTATGGTTTTTGTCTTTAAGGTAATTTCTTAGATTTTGGATAATACTYAGTGGGCTTTTTTCAGAAGTAACACTTCATAATGAACTCTTGAGTGAAGGATTTATGCCAGATATATTCTGGCAAACTTCTATATTGATACAATTGACCTCTCTTTGATTACAATGTTATACCTAAGGGGGTAATAACCAAAGAAAGAGAAAGCTGTACAGCTGATGTTTTACTGTAACCAAAGTAAAATCTTGTAGAAACCTCAGACAAAGTCAAACAGAGAAAATCTAATCCTCATTTTTCAAAGCTGGAACAGAGATGCAGCTGGGTTCTGTTTACGGTGTCGGGACAAAGACATGGCAAGCTGCACTAGTTACCATTTCATCTTAAAGGAACAGCAATAGATGTGTAATGGGGCTTTTGGGGAGAATGTTTTCAGCAGTGCCCTATAAAATCTATGTCAAAAGTGGTAGAAGTCAAAAAATGACATCAAATTTTTTTTAATCTTTTGTGAGGAACTACTCAAAACTCTCATCAAATATTCCTTCTTTTAAAATATGTTTTATTGAGCATCTTTTAATATACTATATATTTCTTGTTAGCAAGAATGCATGATTTTTTAAAGATGTTTTCTATTATTACATTATAACTTTGGGTTTACTTGCCCTCTTTTTTCTTTCTTTTTTTAATGTGATTTTTTTCTCCATCCCCCGCTGCAATCCTCTAAAAGCTGTTCATTCACCCAAAGGGCCTCAGATCATCACAAGACTGCCTGCTGCATTCTCAACAGCAAAGTCAACATCTTTGAATGGATGCAAAGGAAACGTTTTTTCACAAACAGGATTTTTAAGACTCCTTGTATGTTTAGGGAAAAGAGGAATAGAAACAGTGACTTTCTGGGTAGCTGTGAGGAAATGGGGAAACGTAGGACCGAGGTCTCCTGCAGCAGAGAATACCTGCAACAGAGGTCAGCACCAGAAACACCAGATAAAGAAACTCCAGATCTGTGGGCCAGTCTGACCAGAGGAAGGGCTCCCCATAGCTAAAGGCTGGCTTATTCCCTGAAGCTCACGGGATTTTCTTCCCTTGAAGAATCTTACTTGTTTTTTACTACAAGGTATTGGCTTTCCCACATAAGCATCAAATTCTCTCTGAATAACAGTAAGCTTTTAGCCTCAGTCACAACTTTTGGCAATGATTTCCATGGGAACTTTGAATCATGAAGAATAGACATTAGGAGAAATAACAGTAGAAGCAAGTTTTGAAAGTGTCTAGTGAGGCAATAAAGAGGAGGCTTTCATGAGAAGGTTAAGAGAGTTTTTACTCAGAAACACAGGTAGTTTCTTTAAGTTTCTGTGATCAAGTTGTTAGTTGCTTATTTGAACTGAGGGAGCCTTACGATCTTTTGAGGTTAGCTCACCTCTAATAATTTGTTTGTATACCACAAGCAGTGCTACCATTTCTGTTTGTAATAAAAATACTTTGGTCATAAAACGTACTGTCCAAACAAAAAATAATTTAGATAATGCATTGCTAAGTTGTTTGAAAGTTTCAGCTATACAAATAAACATGAATCCCCACTATAGACAGCTGGTCTTCTGAAGCCGTAAAAACACACTCACGCTGTGTGGACTCCTATGTTTTGCTCTTTAATTACTGTTGCTATTACCCCTGAAAAGCTATTAAATTGATGCCAGCTCTTTTCATTAGATAAGTGCATTTTGAATACTTCAGTCACCTTCAGCCACCTATAACCAGACAGTTCATCTCCACAGAACTGCTTTTTCTRTGTCTTTGGCTGAATATGAATGTGTAGTGAGACCATTTCTACAAATTCTTGTAAAAAAAAGCAACCAATAAGTACTGGTATTACAAGAAAAAACTGGCTATCTTTTATAATAGTTTTCTAGAGTCAGAAGTGTAATTTTATATGGGAGACACTTCATTGTCAAAAACAACATAGAAAAGGCTTTTGTATGCCAAAGCTAACAACTTTCCATTTTTTGTACGTTATATAAATTCAGGCCTAGTACATGTATATAGGCAAACATTTGAAGGTTGAGCCTCATTTCAAACTATAAGTAATTTTTTTTGTTAGTAACCTGGTGCTCATCACTGTAAATCTAGAGTGCATTAAGGGTTTACCTCTCCTGGCTCTGATGAGAGGCTCTTAGTTGCCTTTCACAAACTAAGGGAAAAGCTGTCTAAACTATGTGCCGTTGGTGATAGACCCTTTCTTTACACAACTGTCTCTCTTCTGCCTCCTGAGTTCTCTGATTGCCTCCAGATACAAAAAGATCAATATGATCTGCTCAATAAGACCCAAAGTATGTTTGAGCAGTAGATTTGTACAGCTTTATGGAATAAATGGATCTTATACAAAGTCAGTATCTATTTCTAGCCCTCTGGGTTTGTTCATAAAGTTTAATGTATTTGGCAGCAAAGCAGTTAAATAAGAACAATTTCTACCACAAAAATATTGAAATAGTCTTTTCATCATTTGTAGCAATTTCTTTTATGAAAGATACAAACGTTTCTGACATTATGTACTTTAAAGCAGTTAGCTGGCAATACTTAGGCTCTACTTGGCTCTGCACTGATAATTTCTCAGCTAGAAGACTGGGTCCAGTTTTGGATGACACCTCAAGTGATATGTGGAGCAACTGGACAGAGTCCAGAAGAGCAAAAGTAAGAGGAAGGATTTAGGGTTGCTTAGTCCAGAAATCAAAAGACAGAAGGGGTCATGCCAATAGTCTCAAATTTATAAAAAACTGCTGAAAAGAGCAGATTTTCAAAGGAATTCAGCGAATGATCTATTCTTTCCAATAATGGAGGATAGACGAGATGGAACAAACTTGGTAGATTTAGTTTAGATATCAAGGAAAGCTTTCCTATACTAAGTGTAGCTTAGCTTGTAATAGATTGTACTGAGAAACTGAAGAACTCTATCATTAGAAATCCTTAAAATGAAAGAAAGACAGGAATAAATAGGTAGAGAAGAACTTCTACCAGAGAGGGACTAAATTACCTCTGCAGATCTTTTCGAGGCCTATTTTCTGTGACTCATTCAAGTATTGGATTGACCAGACTATCACTTAGCAGTTTATATTCTGAAGATTAAATCAGAATTTAGCTGTCAGGATATAAAATGAGAAGGCATTAGCTTTCCATATCAACTGGATAACATAGTCCTTTCTAAAAAAATAATAAATCAAGTGGTAAAAATAACATGGAACTTGCACACTGGTGACCATGATCTGACTCTTCTAAATGTATTAATAGACTGATTGTTAAATCAGTCATGGCTTAGTGTTCTCCTAATACTTTATTACTATTGTCCATACTTAAGCCTTATAAACATGGCTTAATCATATAATCATCATAGTGATGATTTTGTTAAAATGCTTAGTAATCATGTGTCTAATGAAATATTTCTAATACTTCTATGATAAATCTAATCATATACCAATTACTTCTTATCTACATGGTGGTTATATTTTTCTGCCTACAAAATGATAGGCAATATAAATGATACTCCATGAGTGGTGGTTTATATATAAGATCTTTATGAAAGCTACAAAATGCATAAAATCTAAAAACTGGTACTTCCATGCACAAGTGGACATATATCCAGGGGTTCAGGTTGGTTTCTTCTAAGTGCATTGAGGTTGCTACTTTCAAATTTTTTGTTTCAAACAAGATATAAGAGGAACTGTCTTCTTTCTGATTAGATAATGTATGGACAGACTTCTATATTCAGCCAGGAACTTCCCTCTAACTCAGGGCAAGAATCCTCATACTGCTCTTGACAGACATTCATAAAATTCACCGCTTTGAGAAAGAAGCAATGAAACAACAGGCAACATGTGCTCCACTGTTTAGGATTGTCATTGAGAAGTCTCTAACTTAATGGAAGAGAAATGCATTGAGGCTTACTAAATACATGGAAACCTTCTCTGGCTCAGGAAGCTCCTGAGATGCAAATGACTGAGCCAGGGAGGATCCTCTAGGAATGTCATAATTTTGCATAGTTCTTACACTCATCCCTAGGCATCTGCTATTGACCACTGTCAGAGACAGGAAACTGCAGCTGGATGGAATTCTGCTGTGATCCAATATGACTGCTTGAATCAAACAAAAAAAACTTATTTCAGTAATTCTATGCTGTTTCAACCCTAGCTAGACGTCTAGGAAGTCTCTCTGTCACTTTGTTGAGCTATTTCAGGGATCAGAAGTTTTGCAAAGTTCCCACATATCACCTGAGGCAAGGTAACCACCCATGTAAACATCCTAACCTGTGGCAAATACAAAACAAAGCAAATTACCTTAGGAGTCTTTCATTGTGGCCAAGTTACAATGAATCACTTTGCAGTGACTGTAGACGATTGCACAAAAAACTACTGGAGCTCAGCTGACAGGTGGTATCTTTGCAGCATGCTCTAACTTGGTCTTCTGCCCAAGGATCTGCTCCAGAGACTTGAAGTGCTCTTCTATTGGAAGTCTGTCTGAAGGGCCTTGAATATCTCCTACTTGGTGCTTCTTTCTGATGACAATTTGTTACATTTTCTGTACTGTTTTGCAAAAAAAAGTGTATGTAGCTCACTGGAGCACTTTTCTAGAATATGTTTGAAATGATATAGTGTTACAACCTTTGTTCAGTTGACTGGCCTGAGATATTGCACCAGTGTCTGACAGCTATTTTCACAATATAAAAAAAGATACTATTTTGACAAATGTTACATGTAAATGAAGAAATTATTTGAATAAATGTGTTTTGTCTTCCTTTAGAGTAAACCAAGGTCACTGAAATGAAGTTTTCCAAGGCACAAAAGGCTGTTAAAGCATTCAACTATCATATAAAGTTAATAGGGGCTAAGAACCCAGCTCATGCATGTACTTTTGAAAGCCACTCCCTGGAACCAGTGTTAAGACAGAGTCAAGTAACATAGCATGGCTCTTAGAAGAACAAGAATCATGAAAAAAAACTGTTCTGTTTATGCTACTATAAATATTCTCACACAGAATAAAATATATATTGTATATATCTTATATATTAACTATATATATATATTACTCTGGGGAAGAAGGAGGAGAGAAAGGAGGGGGTGAAAAAATAATAGTTTTGATATAGACAAAAAAAAGTGACAGCTAATAAGATCATGGAGAGAAATGTGTGTTTTCCTTACATTTTTATTTTCAGCCTTGACTATAACCATATCACAGTCTTGTGCTTCAGTTTATCTCAGCCTTTATTCCTGACATATATATATTCAGTTCACCTCATAGAGATAAGAGGATCACCCAAACTGTCAAGATAGCTAGAAACCTGCATGTAGATTTCATATCATTCTTCATTAAAATGCTGTCTGTGATGCTGCCAAAACTAACAGGCAGTCTGATGACAGTCTGTACAGTTAAGTACATATCTTTTGGAAAAGAAGAGGGGTTTTCCAGAACCTGTTATCACTGCCACTTTTCTTGATCAATCTTCTTCTGTGACACAAAAGTGAAATCTACTTACTGAATAAATGTTTTGGCATTTAATTAAATTTCTGATACTTCTCAAGGAATTAGAAAGYCTGCTTCATGGAGCAAAGTACAGTGGAGTGTTTGAGGAGAACTCTAGCAGGGAGACCTATCTGCATTTTTTAAAGAGTTTGCATGATTAAGGTCTTTCTCTTTTTGAAGAACAATAAATTACTCAGTATTGAACAGCTGCTTCAATCACCCATCCCCAAAGACTAATTGTATCTCCTGTGATTTGTTCTATTCCTGATTTGCTCACCCTTTGGTAATTCAGCCCTTTCCTCCTTATTCCCTTCATTGGTTACCAGTATATTCCAAAATGTGATTTTCCTGTTGATTTACAGGGCGGCTGCAGCAAAATATATGTGAACCTTGTGGAATGGTTGTTCAACAGCAGGCTGACCTTAGCAGGGCAATTGACCTGCCATGCAAGTCAGGACAGGCAAATAAACAAAACCCTCCTGCTCCCAGAATTAGCTGTCTGGGAGTAGAGGTGTTTCCAGGCAGCTCATGAATGATTCTGCATGTCAACACAGAGGCAACTCACATTTAGGAGTTCCTCTTGCTAGACTCTGACCTGCCTGGGAAGTAACACATACTAATTTAGCATTGTCTTTAATGGGAAAAGTCCCTAATTTTAGTTAAAATCAACTGTTATTTCTGATCCATTATCTGATCCAGAACTACCTAGTTTACTTCTTTTGTTACAGGAATGGGAAGGTATTTTCTGATGACCTGTCTGCTGGAAGAAGTTTTCCGTGTTGACTTTTAATAAGATATCATTAGAGGAAGTAAGAACAGTTTTAGAAATTGACTCCTTAAACACTCTTCCCAACTGAATAATTTTCAATCAGCAAAAGGAAAATGAGAATATAGGTTGGGCATTTGATACAAATTCCCTGTGATGGGAACCCATCTTCTGTCAGCAGATGATAGCCTTAGAGACTCATACACGCCTGAATGTGGCCTGAGTGGATCCAGCCAGAGTGCCAGTAACCACAAGTAATATCAGCTTAACAGTCTGATCCAAAATACTGAATAATTTATATGCTGTAGGATTTTTTCCAGGAAAGTTAGAAATCACTGTGGGAGATTCTGACAAGATCAGATGAGAAGAAAAGGGCCTTTCTTGCTCATTCAGTCTGTGAACCAAAGAATTACAGTGCAAGTATTTTTGGTTTAATGTGGTGTGCTATAGAGATGGAAATGAAGTTGCCCAGTTGGGAACTCAGTATAAGCACCATTTCTAAGAGAAGAGGTAGAGGTTTAGGTGTCTGTATGGAGAGATGCTCTTAGATATTCCTCCTTCACAGTGGGGGCAACAAATATCAGTCACATACACTTCACTTGCTGGCAGCCAGCTTGATTTTGTGCTTTAAACTGTCCCAGTATAACTTACTTCTCTGTTCTCCATCTCTGCTGACTCCCCTCTCTTTTCTTCTGCAATTCATCTCTGCTCAGAAAGGATATTGTTTTAAATGTTCCAGAATAGCTAAGTGTCACAATTTGAACAGGGGGGTTGCAATTCTAGTCTTTCATAGGTGAGAGAATTAGCCATTACATTAGCTAAGTTTATTACATTTATTAGCTATTTTATTATGTTGTAGAAGACAGATAGCTAAATCATTGTAATGATTTCAATAATAGCATAATCCTCCTAGGTGAAATGATAAAGCCATACAAAATCAGGTTCTGACAGGCCTCAGAATTTTGGTATTGCTTTTAATCTTTACCTTTTATTGTCTATTTTCCCACCTTCTTCTTTTTCCAGCTGATTTCTCTCTCACTTCTAATAAGGTTTTTTCCCCCTCCTTAATCTCTTAGTTTCTTCTCTCTTCTTTGCCTTTCTTGCTTCAACAATAACACTGACTTATTCTTTCCCTCTTGACATTGTCAGTTTGTTTGAATTGATTTGCAACAGCTTCAGTGCAGAAGTATACTGACTGCATCTATGAATCATCCCTTCCCTGCTGATCGGAATCTTGGAGTACTGGACTACCACAATATACATGAAAAAAAAAAAAAAAGAGTAGGAGTAATAATAATAAGAGGCACTTTCACACAGTACTTGCACATCATGAGTGCCACTTCACCCATAGTTGCTTTAGGAAAACAGAAAAGATTCCTGCCAACGTACCACATATTTTCAGAGCTGTACTCACCTCCAGTTAGCATGAGTGCACATTTACACATGCAGTTGTCGTTGTCAGCATCTTTAGTACTGAATTCAGCACCATGTAAGATAAGGCTACTCTGTTTTCCAGCAGTTCCACTGTGACCTTTTAAATAAAGCCTGAAACAGCAAGAGAAAACAATCAGTGTCACCAAAAGGAACCATAAAAGATCCAGGTCTCTTTCCACAGAAGATTTGCCTTCTATGATGTACACACAGAAACCTCAGAAATGTCTTGGGTTTTGGTTCAACCTCCTTGTTGTTTCAGGTGTAGGATGAGGAAATTCAGGATGTTTCAACATATCTACATTAGGACATAGTCCCTGCCCCAAAACAGAACTGAGTACAAGGAGTTTACTCTGAAAAATGCGAAAGTGGAGGGAGTCAGAGACAGAAAAGAGAACAAGGAGAGGTGCCCAAAGATCTGGAAAACACTGATAGAATAATTGAGTATTTGAGTAGCTGGTGTCTCTGTTGTGGCACAGAAACATCACTCCCAGTTAATGGCAGCTGTGTTATTAATCCCTGGCCCCTAAAGAGTATTTCAAAGACTTTCAGAATTTTTAATTCCACCAGTTACAGCCAGAGCCAGCAACCCAGTTCAATTCCTTCCTCTGCCAAAGCTGTCCCTGAATGATGAATGGAGAATAACTTAGAGCTCAAGCCACAAAAGTCTTCACAGCTTGCAACACTAAATACCCCTTTGCTTAACGAGCCTTGTCAGCTAGCTGGAACCACAACCATGAGCTAGGAACCTGAGCCCAGATCCAACACGTTTCACAGGCTATGTGATGCTCAGTGCAGCAATGCCCCAGGCTAAGCACRCACGCTGCAAGGATGCTGACAGAGGCACCTCTGTTCCACCAGGGAACAATGGGGGAGCTGGGCACATCTGACCTGAATTCACAGTAACAGGCACACGCACAGGGAAGTGCTGAAGAGAACGCTGCACACAAAGTTTTCTTTTGCCTCTGCTCTCTGTCTGAGAGACAGACATCACTGGGAGACTGACACACAGCCAAAACTACTTCCTGCTTATAGCTACCTAAATCAGATGTCTGAGCATGCTCATTCATATTTTTTCTTAAAACATTGCTGGAAGGGAAAGGTATCTATTGCCATAATAGCTCATATTCAGGAAGGATGAAACAAGATCTCAGTCTCTACTTGAGGGAGATGAAACCATAATGATCATGGCCCAGGGAGAAGCCCTAACCACTGGAACAAGAAAAGGGGGGAAGGAGCATCCACCACCTGACTCATTAAAGCTCTGCAGGAGAAATACAAGAGCCATCAGGCCAGCAGCAAAGAACATGATATGTAGTGGGATCGCCCACTCCACTGAAGAGAAGGTGAGAAACATCAGTTCTGCTTCTTCTAGGGTTATTGGAGAGGCAATAATACATCTCTTAAATATCTAAAGCAAAATTCATAAGGAGCAGAAGTAGGGCTTAAGTGTGCAAGACAGGAAAGGTGTCTCTTTCCTACTGGGATTAACATCTGGGAGTACTCTCCTAGAAAAAGTGCTCCCAGGCTTTTCGCACAAACACAGTGAACAAGGGGAGCAGTTATGAGTCATTACTTGCGGTTCCTGCCTCTTAGATAGCTGTTGTTTTTCATCCAGTGACTTGGGATGAATAAAAAAACAAATGACTTTACTGGAATATCATTCTTCCATTTTTTTTCCTTAGATACCTAGCTGCAAAGTGGTCAGAGTGTCCACAGCAGGAGTAGGGAAGCATCTCTAACTCAGTTTAGTCTACACATTAGTGGTTAGGATGAAGACTTTCTTCTGAGATGAGGAGGAGATTTCAATAAAACCCACTTCTCCCACAAAACTGTAGATTTGAAGCTTTCTTTGAGAGGAGGGGAAGGGATATACAGACACCATATGGCAGCTTTCCTTAATAAGTTCATGGCTACTGATTTTGTAGTCTTGCACACATCTTTGGGTGGATGGAAGACACAAATGAAACCAATCTGATTAAAGTTGTCATGGAACCTAGTTGCAGAAAAGCCTATTCTGAGAATCCCAGTGAGGTTCAGTAGGAGAAGGATGCTGAGTTACTGAGCCCTATCAAGATGGGAAGGAACAGAAAGAGCCCTTGCACCTCTAGAGAGTGTGAGAATCACACTTGCAGACTGATTTAAACTTCACCAAATTTTCAATTAATTTCTGTCTCTTTAAAAAAGAAGACACCAGCTGATAAGCATGAAGATGTTAAAACAAAGGCACATTAAGAACTTGAAGAGAACTGTCAGGGCTATCTTTCCAAAGTAGTTACACCACATTCCTTCATTTGGTTTTAATGTTGCTTCTCACCTGATCTGAGCCTCATGATTAAATACCTTTTAATTTAATCCTTAGAGCAAATTTTATATGTAGACAAGTAGACACACAGACATAGACACACACACACACACACACAAAAAAAAATCCTTGGATTAAATATAAATACTGTGAACAGCCAAATACCTTTGGATAGCATAGAAATGCTAAGGCAAAATGTAAGCCACATAATAAAAGTTCATCAAGATTCCTAAATACTTAGCAAGGAACAACCTAGGAACAGAAATCATAAATGTCAACATCTTATGCTATTGTCCAATTACAATGCCAGTTAGCCCATAATCACCATGTTACTCTGTCAAAGGATGCCTATGTTTTGCACAAGTTTACTCTAAGAAGTAGTTTTGCTCATGCTCATTTCTTTGTTCCATACAAAAGAAAGGCTGGAATTAATCCCATCTTCATTCATTGGACTTTTGCCTTGTTTTGCAAGCTGTGTCTAATTTTTTGCAGAACAAAATAAACTTCCCTGAGATTGTGTTGATAGAAAAATTACTTTGTCACATGATATCTACAATCTGATTTTACACTGCCATACAGCCTCACTATATCAGCAACACCAAAGCTCACAGAAGTCTCATAAAGTCAGTATAAAAAGCTGGTACTGTTTACTTAAATCAGGAAAGACAATGCTGGCCAGATCATTTTATTAATAATCAACACTATAAAACCCACTTAGTCCAATAAAAAAATATTCAGATACTGGAAGAAAACAATAAAGAAATGAGCAATACTTGCTTTGCAATATTTTCCCCAAAGGGGTAGGGCATTAGGATTATTTACAAGTTTATACTCTTTCACTGATATTTTATAAACATTCTACTCAGCACAGATTTAGATCTTGCCAGTTATGTTTGACTTWCCCTCAACACCAATTGTCTGATAGGTCTCCAGTGACTTTACAAGGATAAAGCTTAGCTTAGTTGTAAACCTGAAGCAAGCAGCCCTGGTAAGGTCACCATCTTGCAGTGGTGTGCATATGAGCCATTGGGTCAAGGTGTAATCCCTTTGCTGTGAATCAGCCTCACCAATGGAGAGTTAGGAAAAAAATGATACCGTGGAGCTGGCATTACAACATCAAAACTGGGTCTGAAGGGGTTAGTTCTGCTCTTTCTGAGCTTTCCTTGAAGCCATGTGGGTCAATACTAGCCTGGCCTGAGGAAGCAAGTCTTCATAGCACTGTCCTGCCCTCTGTGGACTGAAGTGCCTGCTAACTCCCAGGTGGCAGCAAATATCTTACCATTTATGCACTCCTTTAAACAAATTCACACAACCTGTTGTCACAAGTCACTTCACCACTCTGTATTTTGTCTTTTCCCTCTCTAAATCTGGAAAACTGAAATTCAGACACAGCTCAATAAATTTCTTTTATATCCTCAGATTCAGATTGGTAGGATTGAACCTTTAAACTAAACTCTGAGTAACCAGCAAGACTTAACTGCCATATCTTAGAAAAGATGGGGATTCAGGGTAGAGTTCCTCTTGGTTGTTCTGGAAGGAGACAAAGGAAAGTAGGTTAAAATAAAAAATATAGCTCATTTCAGTCAAAGGCCAGGAACAGTTTCTGGACTACATCTCCAGCCTTCCCACTTGCTCTCAGAAGGAAAGTTCTGAAGATCAAGGACAACGGTGGAAACATTATTCAGATTTCCAATTTAAGAGGGATGAGCAAAGCCAAGCTTGAATAAGCAAGAAGAACAAGTCTACATTAGCTACATACAGTGAAATTAAAATAGCAACAAATACAGCATTAGAAAATAAATCAAGAGTAAACAAGAGTATGAGAATATATTGCCGGTGTAATATATTAATTTCTGAGAATATATGATGACATATGCCATTCTTATGAAATTATAAGAAATTATGAGGAATACAGAAGACTGATAGCATTCATTTAGAGAACAGCAGCTTTCCATGTACTTAAGGAGAAACAGCACATTAAAAAAATTTGCAACTGCTACCTCTTATCTAGCACGAGTGTTAGAAATTCCCTCGGCATTTTTTCCATATGATATTGTAGCATTGGCAGCTTGGGACCTATACAAACAGACGGTGAGGAAGAACTCTCTTAAGCTTGTTTTGCTTTTCACCATTCCTACCGTGTGACACAATTTGATTATCTGCAGTCCCTTGAAACCAAAACAAAGCATATTGTGTGGAAAGTATAGTTCTAAAAAAATGTTACATAAAGATCTGTTGGGCAGCCTAAAAAAATTATCACATTTACACGAGAAATTTTTCCTTTTGAAGTGATTATATCACCTGGATTTCTTCTTTCAAACATAAACAGCTTAGCTCTGTTCACACAGTATTTGATGAGTTTTACAGATGAACCTGGGACAATTCCAAATACATTCTAAAACAGTTGTATATTACTGGAACACGCAGTTATAAAGATTTAACATGGAAAATGAGACATTAAAAAAGATAAGAAATAAAGGTAATCATTAATCCATGTAAAAGAGTAGTGTGTTAAGTGTTATTAAAAGTAAAAGAAATAGCTTCTGCTTCAATGTTTGCTTACAGAGCACTTGACCTCAGAAATAACAGAAAATAGATTTTTTTTAATGGCACTAGTAAGAGGTCAGTAGGACTCCCAGCATGTAAACTTTAGCTATTTCTTTCTCTAAAATTTTTCTGTGAGAGCTTTTAGAGATCACTCAGTCCTTCACTTAAAGCAATGAAATAGCTAAGACATCTACAGTGCATACCCAGATTTGTAGGTGAAATAGTTTGTGCATAAATCAGCAAGTTTTATTAGCTCATAGCAAATATTAACAGCTACCATAAGAGATGTAGAGTATCACCTCAAATACCTTGATGTGCATGGTCTTAAGTATTTTAATGAGTTAAGATCCCACTTCATCATTGCAATTTCCACTGTCACTGTACTGAAGATTTGGGCATAAATCTCTGGGACCTGGAATTCGTAACAGGAGTAAAGGCCTAAGTTTCTTAATCATTAAATCGAGAGAAACAGGAGTCTCAGAATAGGATTTAAAAGATCCAACATGATGAATGGAGAGGGACACATCAAAGCTTGCCTTTGGAAAATACTGAAGAGGGATGCCTCTGAATTCCCACCTCGCTTTTGTCTCTCTCTGTAGGCTAAAATGTCTCGCTCTGCTGTCCTGTTTATTCCACTTGGCTGGCAGAAAGGAATCCTGAATTCTGATCCTTCCTCAAGGGAGTGATTCTTAATTTTGACTGAAAGGGTCATTGAATAAAATGGATGAACAGGGATCAGAATTCTAAACCCAGGATTTCCTATTCTGAGTCCTCTCTTCAGTGGGTTTCCATTTTTCTCAGCTTCAATAGGAGGGGAGTGCACCTATGTCTGAGCCTTGCATTTAACCTGCTGGTCAGCACATGTTCCTGTGTTGTGGGAATATGTCTACGCAGACAAGTACAGACATATATAAGCTCACGCTGTCTGTCCTCTGTGTTAGCCGTGTGAAAGGCACCTCCATTTTTACAGCCTGTAAGATTGCCATTATTCTGTCCTCTAGGCTTGAAACACCTGAGGTTGAGGAGGGAATTTAACTAACATTTCCCACTTACTGGGCCCTTAGACCTTTAATCTGTGGTTCATATCTGCTTAGGTTTCAAAAAAGGTAACTAAGAAGGAAATGCAATGTTAGTTGGCTTAGTTTGCTATGCGGTAACTAGCCAGCTGATTTTGGTGCTGATAACTCATACTGCAAAGTAGAAGTCCTAGAGAGGTGTTCAACATAGCACAAAATGATCTTCTAGAGGTGTTTATCTTTCTCCAGTCATTACAAAGATAGGCTGAAATGATCTTTGTGAAGTAGATAACTAAATTTTAGATAGCTTCAGTTTGGTAAAATGAACCCCAACCCTAAAAATGATGGATTTCCTAAACAGTTGGGTAGACTTTTTATGAATTGTGTTAGTTACCTCAGTTCCATTTACAATGATATTTAGGTACTTAAGTCCCTTTGTGAATCAAAGCCCACTGGCCTGGTTATTTAAGAAGACTCAATAAGAGGTTATGCTCAGGTTATTCTTTTAACTCTAGACATTAATTGTAGTAATAGTAAGTAAAAAACAAACAAACAAACAAAAACTCCCCCAGACACAGATAGGAGCTTTCTTCTAAGGTCAGATTTTTGTTCAAAAATGTTTTGATTAATTATTGAGGGATCACAAATCATTTATTTATAAATGAATAAAACATAAGCAGTGATATATATCTACTGAAGTAATATTAAAAGTCACTGGCTTCTTGCGAAGTTTCCCAATACGTTTTTTCCTCAACATGTTACAAAACTGTATAGTGTCTCCCAACAGTAACAGTTGTCTCTAAATAGCAAAAGCACTTCTATAATAAAGACATCTTCCAAATACTTAATGATAGATACTGTGTGGTAAACAGGAGACAAAATCTAAATAACCGCTCTAGAATAAATCTGCTGTCACTGAGGCTGAAGCTAAAAAGACTGCCAAAATCTTGTTAAATGTGCAATTAAATATAATGTGGTGACTATCCAGAAAGCCTAACCCTGGTATTCAACCTTTTTAACTTATAATGATCCCATTAAAGTACGAAGAGAAACATCCTCGTGTGTGCTAATTTGTAAATTCAATGAAAACATTGTCTCCTAGATAGAAATACAGCATCGTCCACCTGGGAGTTCCCTGGGAGTTTGAACTGTTCTGGGTTGCAGAGTGCATGGCAATGTAGTCAGAACTATTACCCTTAAGATTATGGTTAGACTGCCTGGGCACCTGTTTGCATCCTTTTTCTACATTAGGAGAAAAAGCTTCTGCCTAAACATAACCTACTTTTCCAGGGGAAAGTCTTTAACTTAGTTTTTAGGGCAGTGGTACTCTCCTAGTGAAAACAAACAAAATGAAGCCAAAACTCTAATAGTTTTGTCATAAATCAAAATTGGGTAACTAACAAGAATGTAACAGAAGATGAGATAATAAGCAATCATTTGAAGCAAATTAAAAGCCACTATCAAAGAAAGAAGATTCTGGAGAAATAAAAGAAACTACATAGAGTGGAAGATGACAGACTTCTTAAATCACCTCACAAAATCTGGAGGTTTACTAACTCGTTTATCAGCTCTGAGTTGCAATGACTGTTCACCACCTTTATTCCTGCCACTTCTAGAATGACTGACCTAAAAGTACTAACTAAATGAAGAAAGGAAGGTCACAGCTGGTTTTTGACTTCAGAAAAATAGCAATAATATCCAAAAAAACCCTAAAAACAATACTAATACTTTCCCATTTCTAATTTTAGTCCAAACTCAAGCAGCAACGTACATGGTAAATTCATGGACTCTTTATATAATTTTATTTTGTTCCTAATAGAATTGGAACTCCGCAAACAGTAGGCATGATGGCTCTGTAAACTGTCAAAAACCTGAAAAATAAAGTAAGTCATTCTGACAACTCAAACAGATTTTTATTTTGGCTCTGAACTTTCTTGCTGCCAGCACATGAAAATAATTTCCTCCCACAATTCTTTAAGAAAAATGTAAGACAAGATGACTTCCATATTTCTCCTCGCTCTGTAGCAATGACTCACTGCTATAATTATTGAATTTGACATTACTGCAACTCTTTGCCCGTTCTCCTGTTGAGACAAGTGAAATGTGCCAGCCACTAATAAAGTCACATAATATTATTTCACTATATTCAGAGTAAGAATATGCATCTTCCAATTTTAATGATAAAATGATAATATAACATACAACAATAAATCAATATAAATGCCTTTCCTTTAGAATTACCTCAGTACAGCCTGTCTATGGGACACCAAACACTATGTGATGTTATAGGTAGATCTAGGTAGATCCTAGGTTGTAGGTAGAGTATACACTGCTAATGTAAAACCTTGTTTCCTCTCTGAAGAGCTCTGTGCTTGTGCTAATTTTATCTTGTGTTAGAACTACTCATACCTGACAGGTCACAGGAGAGAAACCTGACAGAAGAGGATGCTTTAATTACGCAGGCTGAGGTGTGGGTGTTGGTTCATATCTATCGATGTATGAGAAACACTAGCACATGTTGCATCAAGCGGCCCAATAGGTTAGTGGGCCTTGCTGTTGTACTGCATTTGAGTTTACAGAAATAATGGAACAGATTTGAATTTTCATATTTTAAATTCCTTCTCTAGCAATTGACTTAGGTGCCGTACTCCTTGGAATGAGGTTTAATGAGCAGAGATAATTAAAAGACATCCAGCTCTACTGTCAGACAATTTTTTTCTACCATAAGGCAAATGGCCTGTCATATTGCTGTATGCAGAATTGTCAAAATTTACAAAAAAATGTTTAAAAATATGTTTATTCTGGACAGCAAACAAGCAAACATATGCTTCTACTGCTTGAAATACGTGCTACAGAAGCCACAGAAACATTCACTGCAGCAGCGTGAGTTACTAGGCTTGGAGCTGATGTCAGTAACGTAGTGGTGATGGAAAAGAAACATATGGCAACTCTGTTTTTTTACTGCTAACAGGGACAGGAACACATTTAAAGGCTACCATGACAATGATGTGTTGAACAGAGCTAATTCCCTATACTCTAATCTCTCACAAAACAAAGCACAGAAGAAATACATTAATCTGATACTACCATTTTCTGTTAAAACTATTTTTCAACACAATACTTTCATTAAAATAAAATCACCAACCATATTTTTTAATGGAAACTTAAAACTAAACTTTTTGGTTTTCTGATTTATTACTTTTTTTAATAATTAAAAGTTAAAATCTTCCTATGGAAGGAAAAAAAAAATTCTCACTATCCAACCAGCTCAGTCAATCTATATTAAATATATCCTAAAATATATTTATTCCTGTTAAGATATTCCTGTTCCTACAGGAACTACTTTTGTCCTGATTCATGGCTATAYAACACATACTGTGTTCATTTAGGAAGAAAAGGGACTGTATTAATTTCAAACTTAAAATAACTGGAGATGATCAATGTTTTAGACAGAGATATAAACACYGAACATACCTTGAGATGATAATGCAAATTGTTTTGATAGTGTTGAAGATGGATGAACTTCTTAAAAAATAAAATAAAATAATAGAATTTATCTGAACATTTGCCCAGGACTCAGGCAAAGCCATGTTTAGAGAAATTTGGTTAACTTAAAATATAAAAATATTTTTCTCCCTAAACAACTACACTTCCTGGGTTTGGCTGAAGCCAAAAACAGAAATGTCAAAACTGATTCTCAAGGGATTTTCAGCACAGAAATACAGGGACCCTCCAGAGAAACTCTTATTTGAAAAGTTTCTAAGGTTTGTATAAGTAATCAAACATTCTGATGCTTATCTTTACTGAACTGCTGAACCTTGTGACGTGTGGGTACTGCTATTTAAGGGATCTGCTTTCCACTTTTGAAACGAGTGGAAGAGCTTCCTTAGAGTTCAGTAGACGTTGGTTTGAAATTTTGTTTAGCTGTAAATCAATTAATCCTGCTTGAAAATCCAGTAAAAAGACCTGCACAAATCCAGTAAAATTTAATTTGAATGATTCTTCTAAAATATGCTTGGAGTTCTAAAAATCTCACAAATATAGTTTGTTGAAATTCATGTGGGTAGATTGTAATAGCAGATTACATAAAATGTATGCCTTAATTGTACTGCGGGTGAAGCTAATTACCCCTTGCCAGCCACATGGGTTGTACATTACCCTAATTGACTGTTTTAGATAAAGTAGAAACGGGGCACTTCATGTATCAGCATGCTGTCAGTGCTAACTTTTACTCTGATGACTATTGTAGAGACATTAGCTTCTTGTTACCCTGTAGTATCATTGAAAAATATTTAATTGTAGTTACAAGTCACAGTAAAATATTTATCACATAGTTTTATTAATTGAAAGTCATTAATTAAAGGTAACTGTAAAAGATATAAATTTCATAGATATACCTATGTCAAAAATGTATGCAAATCTTTTACTGTGATACATTGGTGTTTGATAATGAATGTGTTTAAACAGTGCATATTCAATATATGCTTTTTTACCTTGTAAAGAAGGTCTGTGAAGTTATGGCTTAAACTACCTAGAGCTCTGTTATAAGAAGGAAATATACAACAGAGTTATGCTAATTAAAACTTTGCTATACTACATGCTTTTGTTTGCAGTTAAGAAAGGAAAACTCTGAAGATGCCATATAAATATGTAATTTATTCTCCATATACAGAGGTGCAAAAGAAAATATAGCTGACTGCATTTTCTTTTTTTTTCCCTCAGTATTTCCCCGAAGCTATGGTTTCAAACAAAATATTTGAGGATCCTTGTTATTAATCCATATATATCCTGTTACAATATCAAGAATTTTTACAAAATTAAGAGACCTGAAGCCTTAACTGTTTCAGAAAAAAAGTATTGCCTGTGCACTCAACAATTACACATTCTCACTATTTTCAGATTCACTGGAATTATAAACTCCTGTACTTATTAGTAGAAAACTCAGTAGTTTATTCAGCCCTAATCTTTTTCTCATTGGAAAGTCACTTCACTGAATTGCATGGGTTTTATTCAACATTTCTCATTCTTGATATTCCACAGATAAAATATATATATATTTTTAGTTAACAAATGATTAAAAATAAGTTCCTAAAGGGAGACAGTTTTTCATTACACCTGGATACTGAATCCTCACTTTTTTTTTTACTTTTGAAGGTACGGTCAAATGTTTGTACAGCATAGCAGAAAACTGCAGTCTACCTGAAACAAGTCACTCTCCTAAGACTTTGGAATACCTTTCAGAGCAGAAATTGATGTGATATTTTAATTGGTATTGGCCCATTCCTTAGTATTAGGCTATTTCTCTGAAGTTCCATGGTCATGATAATGTCTCAGGTCACAAATCAGACAGTGAGATAACTAATCCTTCAGCAGGCCTGTCCTGCAGAAATGATGGAGTTTGAGTTCTGTATAGTACCACAAATGATTCAGTTTGCTATAAGAGCAAGTGGTAAGAGTCAGATAAGAGAGGATCAGAAAAATAAGAGCAAAATAAAGGAGGAAACAAGGACCAGCACTTCAGACGCTATCTTAAGATTCCAAAGATTTCAAACAAAACAAAGTGGGAAAATGTCCTTGAAAAAAACCCATTCAGAAAAGTTGCAGAGGCCACAGCACCTCCTGTGAACATCTCCTGTGATTCACCTCATGAAAACAGTTACACTTCTACACAGTGAAAATAAAATGCTGTCATTCTGATCAGGAAACTATTATGCCCTCTTTACACAGGCCTATATTGCTTGAAGTGGTATATAATGGCAAAGGCTGTTGGCTAAAAAGACAATGAGAGGCACACTAGCTCACAGAATTCATGACCTGAATTATGAGTACTGAGCTTGCTTTGTTCTTCTCAAATTGATGTTGAATGAGGTGCAATCTGTAATCAGCATTAAGAAATTATTCAGATTCCAAATCTAGGCTAAACCACCTTTTCACCAAGTTTCCACTAGCACAATAGCCAATTGAAACTATATCTTAGGAATATTTAAAACATTTCTCTTTTTTTTTTTTCCCTTATGAAAAGCTTGAATGTAAAGAAATGAATCATTAATGATAGAAGTGGAAATGTTCTATAACCAATTTCTCATTAATTTTGTTTGGATTGTTTGGATTGAAATTATTCTGTGCTAGCAGTACAATCAAGTTTTACAATTGTGATCCTCTGGGCATTTGCAGATTCTGTTTTTGAATTTTTTCCAGTGTTAATGACCTAATGACCCTCTCAAATCATACTACAGCATTGCTATAATGTGGCTGGAATGGAATGAGTTTGCAGCTGCCAACAGACTACGATTTAAAGAAATAACTTAATGAATAACACATTAAAATAAATATTTTGGGTTCTGCATGAGATTTTCAAGATTTATGATGGGATTCGTGTCAAGAGATGTGTGCTTCCTGCTGAGTGAATCCCAGAGGAAAATACAGAGTTGTTTTTTGGTATATTATTTTCAAAGTTAAATGTTCATCAGGATTTTCATTCACATACCTAAGTTTGAACCTGTTTAGTCCTGATGAAGAAGTCATTTAACAGTTTATAAATTTATACTAATTAGACTAGTGAGCTTATTTTGGTGGCTGTTGCACTCAGACTCATGACATGAGTAAACATTTAGGGATGCTGAAGAATCACTTTTTGGAGATGACAGGAAATTCAATCATTTCCACACATGGGAAGAGTATAAGGTTGTATTAAGGACAATGTAATTGTCGTGATCTCATTCTGAAYATGGTATTTATTTTTTTATTTTGATGTCAGCCTAGAGAGTGTGCAATGGTAATGAAGCAAGAATGACTTGACCTTCAATGAGAGCTCTGGTGGCCCTGACTCAGCAACGTACTTAGTAGATGCTTAAAATAAAAATTGTTCCTAAGTGCATTGCTGAATCAGGGCCTAAGTACACTCTGACAACATGAAAAAAAAGAAGAGGAGTAGAAGGAGAAGGACAAGAACAAATATATGGGGAAGAGAAAGAAAGGCTTTTCTTATTCGTGTAAGATCATTCAAAATGGCAGTAAAAGACAATTATTTTTTGATTAAAAACTTATGATATGGAAAACAGGATGTAGAATGAAAATGTTTTTATACCCAAATATGTCCCACCCTCAGCCTGAATCATTTTCAACAGCTGTGACCTGGGACCACAGATAGCCTTTAGTAGCTCTACCCTGCGACATACTACATTCGTCCTCTGGTCTTTATCTCCATTATCATACAAAGGTTATGTTTTTATTCCAAAGGCAAGTACCTAGGAAAAGGTAACAGAAATTGTAAAAGTGACAAATACACAGAGAGTTTCTGTGAAGTGTTTATAGTCTTTTGAAAAATAAATATTGGCTTCACTGTTTGCTTGTTTTTCTGAATGCAAAATCTCTTTTAAAAAATGCCAAAATGAGTTATGCGGCACTAAGACCTCTGTAGAAAAATATAAACAGACTGTTAAAACATATTTCAACTCCCTTGGCGTCATTTGTGGCTGATAAACAGTCATATATGAGTGAAAGGTTCACTGATTGTCATCCATTTATGATCCAAGTTCTTTGCTGGTGCCACACTGACCAGGCTAACAAGGATCACGATGTCTTACATGCTTTTTTCCCTTAAAAACGCAGGTCATGACCTCATAGGAGCTGTGATTCAGAATGATGACTTCTCTGGTTCAAATGGCATTGAGATAGGTATAAAGAGGTCTTATTTTAGTGCAACCAAATTATAATGCTAAATGACAGTAAATAGCACAGAAATGGTGAGCACRCACTTGGCTCAAGCGTGATGATCTGCTCATGCACTGATTTCCAACTGAGAACACATCAGCCTTTAGTATCTGATGAAACAATCTTCTCTTCTACTGAAAACTGGATTCTCTGTGGCATCAAACACTCATTTGTYTTTTCTTTCTAATTAGGCTTTCAACGTTATTGAGTACCTCCTTCTTCCATGATAATAAAGGTTTATTTTAACTTGGCCGACCAACCAAACAAAAAAGTACATAGCATCAGATAACACAATACTTAGGCATTGACCATATTTGTAGATTATTTAYAGTAGGTCTTTAGGCATGGTGTGTATGCCTCTGCTTTGTAGCAGAGCTCAGCAACCACATTGCTTCTGTGGAACAGATAATGAATAATATCACATTTTATTACCATTAATTCAGAGGGAGATACAACAAACTCAGGTATGTTACCATTTGGTAGAAACAACAACAACAACAACCTCTTTAAGATTGATGCTCTTTGAAATTGATGCAACTACCAAGCCTGGGAAAAGCTGGGATGATCCCTTTCCCGCATTCTCTCCAAGACTCACTGGTATGCTTGGCTTGTTGACTTATGAAAGAATTGAACTCACAGAAAATATCACACTTGCTTTGCTGGTATTATCCTGAAAATATAGTGAATCAGTGCAGAAAGTGTTCTCAGAATCAGGCCCTAGATACACTTGCCAGTAGAGCTGTTAATGATAAAAGGAAAAAGGCTGGAGTAGGCTGGCCAGGCAGTTGGTAACAGACTTCAGAGACTTTAACCACTAACATACTAGATTAAATAAGTATCACTCTAAGAATTCCTACATGTTTTTTTGCATGCAGATGAAAGCTTGCTATGTTGGGTCTCTAAGCAGACATGAGCTCATTCTGCCCACACTCCATCCTGGCTGGAAGCTGTACTGTCAGAATATGTGTGACACTGAGCCTACTCACAGGCAGGATATATTAGCTTGGGCTTGGTGCCACATCAACAGGTCTACCCAGCTTCTGTTTAGCTCAGAGTGTGGGCAGATAGAAACAGCACCTATGGGGGCACAGACAGTGCACATCTCTTTGTTAGAAAGTGCATAGAGGGGACCTCGAGCCCTTATCCTTTTTTGCTTCTGCATGCTGGAGAATTTAAGTTTGAACATTTAGAGAATGATGAAAAATGTGGACAATTCAGTAAACTTTCCAAACAATATTAGTTTTTTATCTGGAGATTCTGTCACTGATGCTAAGTAAATTCTTCATGATCTTGTCAACACTCAATGGTCAAAGCATGGAAAGCTTGCTCACCCGTGGGAAGGATATAGTTTCTCTAATAGAAATCAGAGATGTCTCTCATTCTTTGTATCCAAATTTCAGCCTTCCCTGCTTGACATCTGGGAGTGTCAGTTTCCTCAGGTTTGAACTCGGTTACGACAAGAATCATGTCCAGGTTAAACATTTTGAGCTGGACCTGAATTTGGTTCCTGAAAATGTGCTCCATGTCCCAACACTCACAGGTRACAGTAAGGAGAATGATACAATCATGGAATCTGCATAAAAGAAACTTCTAGCTATTCAAATACAGAGATATTTTGTAATTCTGAATTTAACTGAGATATTTTTCTCATTCTGCATTTTACTTCTGAATTAGTCTCTCACAGTCACGTAAGGTTTATGCCCTTAACTCTAAGATTCATTATGTTCACTGTCTTGTAAGATTAAACCATCAATGCATCAGTGATTAGCAAACAGCAATGGAAATCTAAATGTTCACACTGTGATACCATATCCATCTATAACTTTTGACATGTCCTTGCACTTATCTCTTACACTTTGTACACAAATTTTCACTATGCTAACCTACATTAACTGGGGCATTCTGATGATCAGCGTAAGTTGCAGACAGTTTCAATATTTAAGGCATTATACAAGAGCTAAGTTAATTCTAAACAGTGAAAAAGTACAATGAGAATTCTCAACCACTGTTAAAGAAAACCATTGTAACTTTTAAAATTCATTATCATGTTATTTAGTTTATTATAGAAATAGGGCCAAATAGCAAACAGCACTTATGTCCCTACAATAGCTAGATTGAATTTAAATGCCATCTAATCTTGGAGGTTTCTAGGTATCCTATACACCATAGTTTTGTTATAAAAAATTCCTGGTGGGCTGCAAACATGCAGAAGTGTCTCAGTTTCACAAGGTTCTTTTATTCAGGAACTGTTTCATGTCAAAGCCCAGCTGAGACAAAGAAATTAGATGTTACTAGTTTCTACAATGCACTAATTTCTACACTAATATAAACATCATTAGGTTTAAGCTCTTTGTAAAATGCTTTGACAGAAGTAAATTAAAGAAATGCATAGTTCTTGTTGGTGTTATTACAGGGAAAAGTGGGAGCTCTTACCCTGAGGATAGCAGAGTCCATCCACACCAGGTTTTTATAAACCTTGCTAAATACTTCTTTGACATTGTCTTATTACAAACATGTGGGGATGGCATAAAGCAATAGAGGTTTAAAAGAGCAACATTCTGCAAAAACAATAATATAGGTTACTCTTTATCAAGATAAAACTAACAAGATGAGAGTAGTTGTTTCACATGGGAGAAGAGAAACTAATGAGCATTACCTTAGAAAAGCCTATACAATTTTCTCCTACATACTCCTGTTCAAGTTCATGCACAGCTGCCATATGCCTGTCTCTGAAAGCTGGGGAATAGATGGTGAAATTCCCCCTGAGTTACAATATGTAAGAAGTTAGTGCAACACCAAGTTTCCATAACACATAACATGCATTACAGTGTTCTCTTAGATTTGTGTGCCTGCGCAGTAGCCCTCAGTGGAGATTCCACTATACTGTTCTTGCTTTGCATGATATTGTTCTCACACACAAGTCTACTAAAACAATTTCTGTTGAGATTCTCACCAGCTAAGAAGCAGTAGAGCTGCCAGTGGTTGTTACTCTCTACTTTTCATACAACAGCTTACTGATCTGAGTGATAACCCATCATGTAGGAGATGTGGTTTTATCTGATCAGGCAGAGAAGTGTTTAAAACCGCAAAGCTTCCCCCACAACCATGCCATAACCAACAGCATGTGTCCTACTGAAATTGTGCCACCGTGCAAAAAAATCTGTCAAGATTCATTGAGTCTCAGAGGGCGTGCAGCAGTGTAAGTCTGTAGCACCGTTATTAACATAGCCTTCAGAGTTCAGCGAAAGTCCTCACTGCTTCATAGTATGTTTGTATCATTTAATCAAAGGCTTTTTAATTCAGAATGCAGATGTAATCCATGGAGCAGGGAACATAATCATAGAATTCCGTCTCCCTTCGCCTTGAAAAGCCGTAATCTAACCCTGTGTCTACTCATCCACTGAACAGAGAATTCTTTCCAGCACAGTATCAGAGCTTCACCAGAATGAGAAGAAACTGTTCCTTGGCAGCACAGGTTGCTGCATCCTCTTGGGAAGTAATAATTGTGGTCTGGATCCCCTCTGGCAAATGAAAGCATTAACAGGGGGTCTTTCATTTCTTTGCTAAGAAAAGAGGACATTGTCTCCTACCTTCAGCCTGTGGGCTGCGAACTGTCAATGGATATAAATGGATGCCTCACTATTTTCAGAATTTCCTAGTAGTTAACTCTGTGCAGCTCTCTGCTCTTCATGTTGCCTGATTTGGCTTCCAGTCTAAGTAGCTTATCTCCCCCAAGGCATGCACAGCGAATCAAGTGTCCCAGTCAGAGTCCTGCACTCTGTTCCTAGGGCCCAGGAGCGTAACTGTTAGCACTGCAACTCTTTATTTCACCTACCTGTAAGAAACCATGTCTGATTTGTGAATATGTACTTAAATTCACTAAATCCAGGATAATGTTTAAGTCTAGTAAATTGCTAAGAAACAGGGTTTTTTCTTGTCTCAAGTAATCAGTAGTTTGAATTAATGTGTTTATTTTATTGTAGATAAGCTTTTGGGGAAAATAAGATACTTTTGTTCTTACTCATWTATTTTTCTTTTCTTAAAAATGAATCTAGGAGCCTGGAGGAGGAGATAATGATATGTCCGCTATGTCCCATAGAGATAGCTCTGGTGAAACACATTGGAAAACAAGCTTCTCTCCAGCTCTGTGCTTGAAGTGCCCTGAAACAGTGAAGGAAAGAAAATTTTCTAAAAACATGAAAGAACAATCAAACTTAATTTTTGGAAGATTCTTACCAATAACCTACCAAAACCCCCTGGAAGGTGAATTCTGCAGGTACACAAAAATGGAGAAGAACTATTCAGTTTTAGTTGAAGAAAATACATCAACCTGGAGACGGCAACTGAAAATTAATCAGTTGTGGTAAAAGCGGGAAAGAGAAAAGCAGGACTGAAGATAGTAACTGTTTAGACATGGCTTGGAGGATCTAATAAAGAAAACAGACTAAGTCATATCTTCCTTATAGTGATGGATAAGTGAATGCGCAGAAATGATTAGATCACTATTATATTAGATATATTCTGAGTAACTCATATTGCCTGCAATATGAGAAGTTTTATTTCAGTAAAGCAAGATTGCTGTAAAACCAACAGTATATACCTTGTAAAGCAACCCTGGTACTTTCCTAATGTTTCAAGACAAGAATTTTCTAGAGTTTATGGGACACCTCTGCTGGTTGTCCCACGTACCTAGATGTTGCTGCATTAAGTTCTCTTGTGATTTGTGACCAAAGGAAAGCATGAAAAGAAACATTGCTGGGGAGGGGGGAATAATAGTGTTTTTTAGATTCTGTCTGATAAACTCTGTTATTCCAAGGCTGATTTTACATAGATGAATTGACATTTGGCTTTCCTGGAAAATGGATGTTTTTATGCAGACTGAAAATAAAAAGAAAATATTTTGATGGATTGATGTGGAAAGGTGAGGAGACTTGGGCTCTTCAAAATATAAGACTTTAATTTAGTAAGTAAGTACTTAGTCCTATGTTCTTTATCAACAGGGCATAAAGACTAATAGAAGCATTCATTTGGCATGGAATTGTTTAAAATTAAATAATACTAATGGGGAAAACTGCTTATGTCTAACACTTTAAGAAGAAACAATGCATCTTCTGTGCATGAAAGTATTTTTTTGCGTGATACCTATAATGTACCACATTACTTAATACAATTTCAAATTAAAATTTTAGATTTTCTCACTTTTAAAGATAATGTAGTTATAAGCTAGAGAAAAGTAATCATCAATGCCTTTTTGAAATCTGAATGACACATGGCTCAGTGAATTAGGTTAGTACAAGACCTCATTGGTAGTTTTATAACAATTTGTAGTTCTTGGAAAATCTTTATACGGACAGAAATATTTGGTATTGAATGCCTGTTATATCAGGATCTGAGTTGTGGCTTCATGGCTGCAGCCTATTCTATTTCTTCACTCAGACATAGTAGACAGTCACTAGCTTTTGTGGAGTTGCTGGTTATGAAAAGATGCAACACTTCATGAAGGAGCTGTTTTGCTAAAGTGACCCAGTTTACTTGCTTCTTCAAGGGACTACATGTGACAAATCCTTTGATGCCAGCAGTTGCCCCTGCTCCCTGCCCACTTCTCACCCAAACAGGCACACAATGCGGGGGAAGTGCTTCCCTACTCCCTAACCCGGTGTCCGACAGAGCAGTCTCCTCATCCTCTTAGGAGGGGTCATCCTCATCATCCCTCTTCCATCCTTTCCCATCCTTCTCTCTCACTATTCACTTCCCCTTCATTACTCAGTCAGTCCTTTAGGGTTTTCAGTACATACATATTCTCATTACATTCCTCCTTAACACAGAAAAAGAAAACATCTCTCTATTTATACTCTTGCTTCAGAATAGTCAGGGCTATCGTATAGTGAACTACACATGAGCTTTATGAAGTTAGAGGTGGGAAATGATCAGCTGTGGATGGATTATGTATATAGGGATTTATGTGGATTAAGTTCAACTTTATTATTCATAAACTCACAAGTATATTTGCATCAACTTTCAGTTAGTCAAAGAAAAYGCTATATTTCATTTCTGCTTACACTTGGAGATAGTGCATGGACTGCCAGTGAGCTTTAGTCACTGATATAATATAGCACGTTGGCTTGGTTCCAGGAAGACCGCTAGTTAATGAGCATCAGATTGAATCACTGCACTTCCAGTATTTAGACTTCATGGAATATTGTTGAACTCACAGTCCAACAATAAGTGTTCTTAAGTAGAACAGACTTATTTCAGCCACATATTTATACATACACAGAGAGAGTAAATCTTTGTTCCATATTATGTAATTTATACCATTGTTTTGTGAAAAAATAATAAATACATTTTCAAATCATGGAATGTATGCATAGAACAGATATCATTCTGTTTGTTAATAGAATTTTGCATGGATATTTCCTCTGAAGTAAACTTGCAAACTGAATTTCAAGCTTCCAAAGAAAAGTGAATTACTGTGGGTTCAAATTTGTGCAYCATGTATATTTTTTGAGTTATTCTGTAGTTTTCTTATTTGGCAAGAAGATTACTGAGGTCTGAACACAGGACTGAGTCTCAAGGGATCTGTGTTAATTTCCTTGCTTTGTTACAGATTTCATATGTGTCCTCCAATGTACTTTTTCTTTCCCATCTGAGAATGGGGCCTTTGAAGGCTGTGATACAAATAACAACACAGAAGAAACTGAACAGACGGCTCAGAAAGACTTTCAAGTCAGACTGATACCCTATTTTACTAAAACTGCTAAGTGACACAAGAAGAAAATATTTTACTTATGGCAAATGCATCACTGAAAAGCCTGGATAATAGCAAAGACCCATATTAGTATTTAAAAATGAAATTTTAGTACACAGAGGAGAGTGACAATGGCCTGTTTATGTCCTGTTTATAAGACAGCAACACTCTGGAGAAAATGTTTTTAAATTAAAAACACATAAAGCCAGGAGTCCCCATAAAAATCACACTCCCAAATAATACTTGCTTTTACCTATTAYGGCATTTTCACTGGCTGAATTTAAAATACTGTAGAAAAATATTATTTTCTCCACTTTGCAGAAAGAAAAATGGGAAATTTTTGTAACAAATTCAAGCATTAGTTCAACAATGGTGATTAAATAAATCCATAGGCTCCACCTTAACAAAAAATCAAAGATTAACATTACATCAAGGCCTCTGGCTCCAGCCTACCTACCTAAGTTGCCTAAGAAAACAGACAAATGTTATACTATTGCTGAAACTAAATATATAAACTCTTAAGCAAACGAGATGCAAAATCCAATACTCTACTCAGTCCACTAAAAACGCTCTGCTACCAGCTCCCATAAAGTCTAAGAATTGTTAGTTTGTTTATGTTCAACGACTGATCTTTTTTGCCAAAGCAAAGCCTAGGGAGAGACAGTATTTTGGAGAGCTAGGAACTGTGCTACTGAGGTTTTTATAAATCACAAGACCATGTTAGTGTCTAATTCGAATCACTGCAATGGCTCACCATCCTCTTGGCAAAAAAATCAGTCAATTTCTTGCCGCTGAGAACCTCTACAATCTGATTCTCTTCTACATATCTGATATTTTCTTGTCAACTTGTCCCTTGCTCATTCAGCTAATAATGTTAGCAAACACTCTATTCCATTTTCTCATGAGATTTCCTAATCTCTTTTACATGCTGCTTCCTATATAAATACCATTCTCCATAATTTTAAGTATCAAAGGTCAGCCTTCACCTTAAGTCCATGATTCACTCACAGAAGCTAGGATGCTATCAGTCCATCCTCAGTTTTCACCTATACCTACAGCAATCCCAAAGTCCTGCCCACCTAAGCAGCATGGCCTAATCGTGTTCCTCCACAGATAGCACCAGACATAGTGAGTCATTGCGTCAATGGAAGGCTTTTCTAAATACAAGAATGGCTAACCACAGGAATAGAGTACCATAGGGAAGTGAGGATATTTTCAACCTCTCTAAGGGTTCTGAGGTACAAATAGCTCTGGCAATTTAAAATTTTACTTCCCCCTTTCTTCATCCTATGCCTTGTTTGGGAGTGCTGCTCCTGTATCATGAGTAGCAAAAACAGATGTGTGTGCAAGCTGAAATTGCTGCTGTTCAACATCCAGCACCAGTATAAATCTGCCTTCATTAAGGCAGGATGCTGGATTATGAATTGCAGTGCCTGAAATGCCRACACATGGTTACTTTTTCTGGTTATTTCTGGAGGGTGTGAGGACACAATTCAGAGCAGTATTGTGCGTCATATCTGCACAGCTCCTGAGAACAGCATAGCAAACATCAACAAAATATCAAGAATGGGTTAGGTAGAGTTGGTTTAGGAAAAGAGGATAGGCTATGTGTCTTCTGGAAGCCTCTTCCAGCCTAGCTCTGTTATAAWGCTTCAATTACGAAACACTGCACTAAATGGAGGCTTGTAACCTCTGCCTGTTCTTACTCTATGGACATTTTATTTGCCGCAGTGCAAGACTTGCAAGGAGACTGACAGACGTAGTTTTCATGCTATTTACAGATAGCTCTGTCTTTAATCATTTTTTGTAGATATGAAGTCGAATGATGTACAAAAGGAAATTAATCCTTCCATAGCCTTCTCTGATGGAATGACTGGCTGGGTAGATGAGGGGAGAGCAGTGGATGTTGTCTACCCTGACTTCAGCAAGGCTTTTGACACTGTCTCCCATAACATCCTCATAGACAAGCTCAGGAAGTGTGGGCTGGATGAGTGGACAGTGAGGTGGATTGAGAA